>NC_080671.1:88821827-89122348 GCF_030247195.1 Topomyia yanbarensis
TCTACTTCTGCCCAAGTCAGACGAACAATCGAACCAAGTGAACGACAACAAGCAACCTCTCGATCTAGTGTGCATTGTCTCGAGAACAAAGAAAACTTTTAATTCAAGCGAAATCATTGAAAAGATCCTATGTGCAAATGAGAGCCTCTCTTTGTTTACTTTCTCTTCCGCTAATAACACGGGCGCATTTGCGTTTGCTGATTAACTCTTTGCATAATATGCTATTCGAAATCATACTCTACCAATATGTAATGGAACATTATTGGAAAAATTCATGGTGAAGTAATGATAATCGAAAGAAAAAGTAAACAAAGAGAGGCTCTCTTTTGCACATAAGTCCTTTCTATAAAGTACGCGAGAATTTACTCTTGCCATAGTATTAAAGTTGACGAAAAATCTCTGCTCCGACCCAACACAGCGGTCGTTGACTTTAAATTCTGTTCAATAAGATTGAGATATCGTGAAGTAGAATTCCTGCTGAAAGTGAAGATGCTGTTAAAGCTCAAGGAGGTTATGTATCTACAGAATCATCATCTTCGCAATGTAGTACTCATATCATTCAACACGTTAGCCCAAGCCGAATGTTTCGTCCTGCAGAACAAAGTGATAAAGTTGGAATTAAGATTCCCGTGTATATAGAAAAAGACTATGTAGATGTAAAGCTACATGACCTATCACCACGTACCCCTCCTGATCTAGTCGCAAAATACATGGCGGGAAATCCAACAGATCAACTGGTCGGTGTTAAGACAGACAGGACTAAGTGACAAAATATTGATTTCGAGTTTAAAGTTTGAATCGCAGCATCCTTTACGTCATAATTGGAAATTAATTTTTGTCATAATTTTTGTTTATTGTTACATATTTCAAATCTGACAAGAGACTAATGCAGCTGAAGAAATTCTTTATCCAGTGCTATAATTATCTCATTTTATGATGTTTTGTGACTTAGTCCGGTCTGACTTTACACCGATCAACTAAAGTCCTCAAACTCAAAAAAATCCATTGATAAAGGAGTATTTCTCGTACCTTAACGATAAGGTGATTAAATAATATTTTTTCCTGCATACGAGAATTTCCCAAAAAAAATCGATGTTCTTTTCGAACCTAGCACAGGGATGATGGATGTCATTAGAGATTACCAGGTACCCACATTTACTTCTACGTCAGAAATAGCACAGGGATGCTACGTGAGACTGTTGCACAGTGGTCTGAAACGCCAAAAACGTAAACTTAATGCACTAGAGGCCAAACCATCGAATATATTCACAGGGTGTCTTTGGAAGAATTGTTCGTATGAATACTCGCCACAATCTGATAACAATTGAAATTAAACATGGCTAACTATGATCGAACTAAAAAATAACTTTTTATACTGACGAGATAGAAAGTTGGTGTCTTCGACAAAGTTTTAGAAATACTCATGGTGAAGAATTTTGTTGAAGAACTTGAGCTTGTAGGAATAAAGGTTATCGATTTATAGGGCGTTTTCTATGGCAACCCCCTTAAATCTAGTTTTTTAATGTGACTTATGTTCACGATTTCAGGAACTCAATCACGAATTCCGTAATTTCTATTCACATTATCGTGATACTTTAATTACAAGTAGTGATTTGTGTTCATGATTTCAGTATCATTGTCACGATTTTTTAATAATGAGTAGTGCAATTTATGTTTATGATTTCACGATCTAAGTGTTTTGTAATTTATATGTAGGGTAAGGTGGGGCAAATCCGACCGTTGGGTAAACCCGACCCCCCCTCTGTTACCGAAAATCAGAAGCACTACGCGAACTAATGTTAATGTTGTTGTTTAGAGCATCGAAAATAATCATAATGGTGGTATGACAGCATTTCATTAGTCTACATTGAGATGCTCGAACGACAAAAAGTGTGTTTTTACAACTTTTGATTTGACTTTTGTGCATCATTGACTACAGGATATTTCTGATTGTTAAAGCGATTGCATAATAAATGTAAGTGGATTTAAATTCTTTAATTAAAGTCCTACAAAGTGCATAGAAGAATTTAATTCAACCTTTTTCATATTTTTTTTAATTGCATCGTAATGAAAAATGACGCGGTGGGGCAAATCTGATCACTAAATATTAGGGTAAATCCAACCGCTTTTTTGCTAAGAGAATTTTTATTTTTCAAATTGAAACATATTTTTATTGTTATTATTTATTATTTTTATGCAAAATGGCTCATAATTACAAACGAAAGACACAAAAACGTGATGATTATAGTATTGCTCCGATGCAAATGGGAATATCATAACGTGCTGCTGCTCGTGATTTTAGCATTCCAAGATTGACATTAAACTCCGTTTTCTGCATGTTACAATTCAATAACACAACATTCATTGATTTATCATTGAAAAACCATAAAATTTGGATAATATCTGCACTATATCAACCAAAAACATAGGGGGTCGGGTTTACCCCACCATTTTTGAAAACAGCCAAAATGAACATTTTTGTAATACGCTAGTATCACAAGATATTCCCAAGATCCACATAATATTTAATATATAGAAAGTTGCCCAGGAGTTCTTTAATTTGGTATATAAAACGACTTGATCCGATGTAAAATGAGCATTTTACAGCCAAAACCATTTACTAGGTCTGATTTGCCCCACCTTACCCTACGTTATCGTGATATTTTCTTCTGGAGCTCACTTTCAAATTTGACACGTAGAGTAATGCGACTCATGTTAATGTTTAATTACCATCGGATTTTTTACTCAGAATAACATGACAACATGATTTGGTAGCGTACCAGATTTTCGGTATCTTGTTTTGTGAACTACATCACGAACTCAATTTGTGGCAGTATAATATATCTTTGGTGCCAAGTCCAGTTTTCATTTTCTGTCCAGATATTATATTGAACCTTATCAAATGAATAACGATGTTCGAGGTTCTATTAATTTTCTTAAATCTGCAGTCGCTGGAAGCTACACAGCTTTATGTTATTTCATGAAAAAACCGAAATTTTATAAAACAGTGCACGTGAAAATTTCAAGACCATGTGCAGAGTTGCAAGAAATTGAAAATGATTACGGATGTCTTCTAAATATCACAAGCACTCTAGATGGATCGTGAATCATGTACTATGGATCATGAACCAGTTCACGAATCCATGAATAATATTTGATGATTTTGTGAACTATTTCATGGGCATACATCGTCAGTTGTGACTATTAAAGTAGGAATCATGAATCAGTTCACGTATACATGAGTAACACGTTTCGAATTTGTGAACTATTGCACGAGCTCGAATAGTAAGTCGTCACTATTATACTAGGAATTATGAACTAGTTCACGAATATTTGAAAATTATTTCATGGTTTTGTGTACTATTTGATGAGCACAAATGGTGAGTTGTGGATAAATCGCTAAAAATCATTAATCAGTTCACGTATACATGAGTAACATTTTATGATTTTGTGAATTATTTCACTAGCAAACTAGCAAAGCACTGAATCGTGACAAATATATTAAGAATCATGAACTAGTTTATATGTATCGAAAGGATTCCTGAATAATATTCCGGGTTTCGTGAAATAGTCAACTACTTCACAAGTACAAAAACCAGATCATCTTCAAGATATAACAATTCACATAGCTTAGTAGAACTCTGAATAATGTTCAAAAGATATGAATAAATTCACGATCCAAGCTTTGGTTTTATGAATAGTCCACGTGCAGAAACTTTAGTAATGGAATGGCGGAAACCGTGACTGAAATTCACAAAACAAAAACAAATAATAAAACGCATGATTTTTGTTCTTGGTCCTGTTTTCGTAACGTGAAAAAGTGATTGTTCCAGAATTCATGGGACTTTGTTCACGATTTTGTGAATAATTTTTTTTCGTGGCTAAATGGTCGTTTTTTCAGCACAAAGTTTTTTTGGTTCCCATAAAATACTAGTCTATGTTTTTCTTTTCTGCGAGACATAATTAATGAACAGTTCCCAAACAAACAATGTACTATAACGAACATCACATAACATCGATAACAGAGTAGTGGCATTAAAGCCAAATTCCCTCTGAGTCGTGATAAACTGAGAAGCAACATCAATTTAGGCACCGAGAACCTCTCAAGCGTAAAAGTTGAGAAAAAATCTTCGGCTCATCGAATGGTAGATCTGATGTTACCACCACAGGTGGTTCTATCGTTATTCCGTTTAGTGCGCGAGTTTTACTGTGAACCATACAGTTGATGTCCAAGTGACCGTCATAATTATATTGGGATATACCAGTATGGTGACCGTAGTGTTCTAGCAGATATTAGTTCAACTGGCAAAACAAGTATTTTAAACTTGTTTGTTAGAACCGGGATGTCTCTTCTCAGTGATTTATTTGTATTGTTGATTCCCGTACAAGCAAGATGAGTTTAACTAACTATAGACAACATTTTAATCGTTAGGATGCAATCTACGAATAGCACCGTGCTTCGCAAGACAACGTATAAATTCGAAAAAACAAAAAAACAGCTATGTTACTTCACTATTAAATCTACCTGACATCGGTACACTGGCAGTGTTGCCAAAAAACTGATTTTTTTCATTAAATTCAAACCTTCGAATTTTAAAATGCTATAACATTTTTCAGGAACATTTTAGCACCATACTTAAATCTAGGGTCTCACCAAATGAAAAAGCAAAAAAGTGGGCTTTCCCGTACGAATTCTCATACAAATTTCAAACATAATGCGCCGAGTCACAACCAATCGATCCCAAAATTCGAAGTTTTTGTGATCCTAAATGGAACCAAAAAAACATTGTGCTGACAGGATGCGGCCAAGTTTGGAGCCTTGAGTGTAAAATTGAACGCATTTTCGCTTGATGCCCTCCATCAAAGTCTTTACAGTGTCATCCGGCACCAGTTTGTCAGTTTTTTTTCCATTTTCTTAACATGTCCTTCTCGTCTTTGACTATCTTCTTGCTCTTCCGAAGTTCCCGCTTCATCATTGCCCAGCACTGCTCCACCGGGCGCAACTCCGGACAGTTTGGCGGATTCATGTCCTTTGGAACAAAATGGACAGAATTGGCCTCATACCACTCCAGGACGCTTTTAGAATAGTGCCAAATATGGCCAAAATAGCGGAGCTTCGTCGTGCTGCTGTAAGAACGGCAAAAGGCGCTTCTCGAGGCACTCAGATTTGTAGATCTCGCCATTTACTGTGCCCTTTGTCACGAAAGGCTCACTCCTTAGTCCGCAAGAGCAGATGGCCTGCCAAATGAGTTATTAGGAGACGAACTTCGACTTTTTCTTCTTCTTAAATTTATCTTCCACATAGAACTTGCTCTTGCCGGTGAAAAACTCCAACCCCGGAATTTGCTTAAAATCGGCTTTTATATACGTTTCGTCGTCCATCACACAGCAGCCATATTTTGTCAGCATCTTTTCGTAGAGCTTCCATGCCCGAGTTTTAGCCGTCGATTGTTGCCGCTCATCGCGGTTTGGGAAGTTCTGTACCTTGTACGTATGTAGTCCAGCTCTCTTCTTTGCATTCTGGACGTAGCTCTGCGACATGCCGATCTTTTTAGCCAAATCACGGCTTGCTACGTTGGGATTTGCTTTAATCATCCGCTTCACCTTTCCCTCCGTCTTTTTGTTCTCCGGTCCCGGTTTTCTTCCAGCTCCTTTGCCGTGGTCCAACGTCAACCGTTCCTGGAACCGCTTCAACATTCTGGAGACGGTTGAATGGTGAATGTTCAACATTTTTCTCAACTGCCGGTGCGACAGGTCAGGAAATTCCAGGTGTTTGGAAAGAATTTGTTCTCTCGACTCGCGTTGGTTCACCTCCATTTTCGTTGAATCGAAAACACGACTTCGAGTTTGACAGCATGTAAACAATACACATCAATGAGAAAGTGTGCAAAATTTGGTTGATTTTTACCCAATGGTAAAAAAGTTATGCCCTGTTGAATGTGTCGCAATAATTTCGTGTTCGCCCTTTAGTTGCTCGTCATCTTTCTCGGGGGCGATAGCAATAGTGATACCCTCGGGATGATCTGGTTTTTTGCCTAATCGAACTGCCCAACTATGAGCATGTGGAAAATTTCTATACATGGAATTTTACTTAAAAGTGATTTCGTAAATAAAAGCTTCAGTGTATTCAAGGCAACCGTGCATTTATTTTTTGAAAGAACTTCTCGGGTCCGGTTTGCAACGGTAAATTTTTTTGTGAAGTTATGCACCAGGAATAAGGTTCACAGATCGAAAAATTTACACATGAATTGTACCTACGAAAAATACTTAAATTTTCCGATCTCCAATGCTCAATGAAGTTCCATTAGAGCATGACAAAGACAACTGATTACCTCTCGAGCGTCACTCCATGCAGGAAGAAACAAATGTGACGAATAGAAAGGAAAAGGAAACAAAAACTCCACTTTGAAATGGGAAACTTTTCTCATCTTTTCTTCTCCGTTTCCGGATGGATACGAAATGTTTTCTTACCATCACCACCACCATTGTCACCATCATCATCACCAACGAGTATCACCTGAAAAAGTGGCAAGCTGTGTTTGTTTTTGTTCACATCTATCAAAAATGCTTCCAGCTTTTCGACGCTATATCCCAACATGGACTTAACCTTCATCATAACCCAGCTCTATTTTATTCTCCAAGTTTCACATAAAATTATTATTGGGTAAAGTCGCACAAGCAAGTGTACCGTCGACGAATTGTTGTCATCGAATCTCAACTTGCATTCAACTATACCAAAAAGTGTCGACCAAAAACATCCCTCAAATTCGCCGTCCGCTGTCCTCACATGAAACGATTTGACACAGCAAATCTCACTGAGGCGACACAAAGTTCGTTGTTGTTCTTGAGTGTAGGTACTTTAGACAGTGTCCGCATCCGTATGGTAGTTACTCCGGACAGGTTCTGTAATGTGGAGCAATAGGTGAAAATGATGTTTGTCTTCCGGAAACTTTGTTGCTGTTTTCATTCAAGTCGAGTTTTGTGTTGTTTTTGTTCCGGTTCTGTCCGGTCTCCGGTTTCAGCTGTGAGCAGAGCGCTTGATTGATGGGTTCGGTCCGTGTTGTAGGAGAACTTTTACTGATGAGCGAGTTAATGGACAGGTAATAGAAACATTTTCCATCAGAGAATGATGAGTTCAATTCGATATTTTACAGTGAAGATGATTGATGTCATAAATTAGTTTCAGCGTGGAAAATGATTCTATGAAAAGATTGACTTCCACTATTGTCAGGGAAGAAACAAATATAACAAAAAAACAGGAAGTCACCCGCCTTTCGGAACATTACGCCGACGAAAACTCTCAGTCCAATTTGACAACTTTAAACTACCGAAAGCTTTTAAGATTTATTCCTGAGGGAGCGATGATTTTCAAACTTTTATTCTCCCTCCTTAGACCAACCTCGCTTCATTTTTTTCTCATAGTAGTTAACTATGTATTAGTATTCTGCCCGATAGAAAAACTTTTCGTTCAATTCCTTCCTGTCGATCCCATCCACCATATGCTACCAGGACGTGATAAAAAAGACTCCCCACGAGAAAAGTGCGCGGTTCGTGGAATAAAAATCAAGATCGTAAATAAAATTAACATTTTCCGTTCGTCTTCCGGCGCTCCGGTCGCCCGGTTGTCAACTGAAACTTCCCTTCTGCGCGCTCGCTCTGTATTTGTCTTGCACTCTGCCTGTCTGTCACTCACTTTACTGCTGCTGCTGCTACCGGTGCTGACTCGGGAAAAGCTGGGCGCTCGTGTATGAAAAACAAATTTTCATACTCGAGTTGGGGGCATTTTTATTGTGGCAATTTCGTCGCACTCCAGAAGATGGCATTGGTGGCGGTACAAGAAAAGTGCATCCAGCTAAACTGTGCTTGGCTTGTTTCTTTTTTTGTTGTTTGCTATCGTACTCTTGCTCCCATGGGGATCGGTGAGGGGTGAGTAGTGCAATATCGTTCCCCTTCTCCATTTCAGCGCGAAGAAAATCATGAACATCTTTGGTATCGTTATGATCGGTGGTGGCTGGAAAGTTTCTTCGTGGAAAATGGTATTTCCATAATCGTAAAAATGTAAGAAAAGTGTCAACTTTGTGTTCTCTGTGAAGTTGACGCAGTTTTCTGAACTTGTTACTTTTGTTGGTTGTTAGCGGCGCGGCGCTATGGTTTTATGGCTCACCAGCCAGAATCTTTTTTGGGAAAAATTGTGTGATTCTCAAACGGTCGGTTGCTGCATTTTGAACTATTGGCTATATTAATTTATAACAATAAATAATTATAGTAACATAAAATTATATGATTATTAAAATATCACCGGAACATATATATCAGCTGTCCAATAATTTTTCCAAAATAAGGAAAATACCGCACGACAATTGCAGCTGATCCCGATCAATCATGGAGTGGCAACCAGTAAAGGTCGCCCAACCTCTTTCTCAAGTTCAAACTCAACAACCAACCAATTTGTGTAATTGGCTGCGCCCGGCCAACTCAACGAGGCAAATTACAAATGCGAACTTTGAATTATAATTGTAAAAACGAAACAATTGAAAGCTTATCCTTCACTTAATTTCGACTTGAGCTATTACCTCCTGTTAGCATTGTGAAAAGTTCTTCTTTCCTTCCGCACGCTTTTCTGCCGGTTTCCAAATTTTCGCCGGATCTTGTCGTATACTCATCCCATGCAAAGTGGGGGTGATTGTTCGGCACCAACGACGCTGTCAGTCTATGAGACCGGCAATGTGTATTTTCAGAGGAATATTTAATCCTTTCTGTGGCTTTTTGGGAGTGCTGAGCCGAGCTGAGGGGAATTTTTCATCTCTGAGGTTCTCTTTTAATTTGGAAATTTTAGCAAAATGAATTTATTGTGGTTTTCAGTGTTTGCTTCTTTCTGTGTATAGGAACAAATCCGGGAGGAAAGATTTAATTTTGTCGAAACATCGGTCAAATTAACTTTTCTCATTTGAGGATAAACAGCACTGTGATCCGTGCCCCCGAACGGTTAGAGTGAGCTCACCAAAAGGGAAAAGGGTGCTCGGAAGTGGGACTAATCCTTCTTTTCTTTATCAAACGAACAGAAGTAATCATGTCACGTTCAGTTGCAGCCACTCTCGCCTGGATGGACACAGAGGACAAGTGAGAAAATAAACTGAGATCCAATGCAGTGTACTACGGCAATCGAGTCAGTGAGATGTCAGCTCAGTGCACCAGCATTAACCTTAGCTATCGCATGCAGGCTCTTACAATTCTTTCTGTTTATTTTGCAGTAAAACTATTATCTATTATCTCACCCTTGTGTCTTATGGTGGAAGAAAGCATGATGCTGCTCTTTTCCTTGAAGATATCCGGTTGAATTTACTTGAAAGAAGATGCGACATTTTGTGTAGCGCAGTAAATCTTTTAAATCCTTTTCCTTATCTTATTTCAGTTGGAAACAATCGGGTCTAAGCTTAAGACGTCGAGAGAGAGAGCAGTGGTTTCAAACGTATAACAATGTATGTCAACTACCGAAACTGAAGATAGCCGATGAGAGCCATTTGACTATTTGTCTGCGATAAGCTCGAATCTTAAGATGATCCGGACTAGCATTGTTCATAAGAAGTTATCGATAGATTTATGAAACCAAACCGAAAGATCTGGATTTCTAGGGAAAAAACGTGCTTAAATGCAAGTATAATATTCTGAAATAAATAACATGAATTCATTAATGAACCTTAGAAGTGCAGCCAATGCATGTGATCCAAAGGCAGAGGCCACTGACATCTACTTTTTGCACATCTGATAATCCTAGATTTTGATTTTAGTATACAAGCTGAGACAGAATCGTATAAAATGATTGAATTAACCGAAACCTTAGTATTACGTCTGAAGGAAACGGGATCCTTGCTGGTCTGAATATATAGGTCACGGTGTGTCTAAAACCATTATTAACTAAAAAATGACCATAAATTTGGCATACGGCATTCGACAGATACAGTATCCAAGCATCTTCTCAGAGAAATTCAAAATGATCCCACGAGAGATTCGAGAGAAATGGCGCTTTAAAGTTTTATGACACGTTTCACAAGGCTACCAGCAAACACCAACGCACTTTGGTCGGAAACGCCAAAAACGTGAACTTAATTCACTAGAGGCCAAACCATCGAATATATTCACAGGGTGTCTTTAGAGGAATTGTTCATATGAATATTCCCCACAATCTGATAACAATTGAAATTAGGCATGGCTTACTATGACCGAACTAAAAAAAATAACTTTTTATACTGACGAGATAGAAAGTTGGTGTTTTCGACAAAGTTTTAGGAATGCTCATAGTGAAGAATTTTGTTGCAGAACTTGAGCTTGTAGGAGTAAAGGTTATCGATTTATAAAGCGTTTTCTATGGCAACCTCCTTAAATATGTTTTTTAGTATAACTTTCTTCATTATGACTTTTCGTGCAAACTATGTTCTAGACAAATGTGTAGGTAACAAAACTACATATTATTGTCGAAGACTGTATGTAAAAATACACATTTGTTTCAAAGTTATAGAAGATTTTTACATTTTTTACCACCAACTACAACTACGTACAAAAAAGAAAGGTGCAAACCAAAATTCACTAACAGGCACTTTTTTAACTCTCTAAACTATGCACAATAAAGCTAAGAAGGTTGCGTGGCACTCTAGAACCCTATGAATAGCGTAAGCTTACTTTATCATGTTTTTAGACTTTTCCTTACAAAAATCAACAAAAAAAATCAATTTTTTCTGTAAAATTTAATAAATAATGGTATGACATCCTTTTGTAAGCATTAAATTCATTATGACATGTCTATTTGAGTATATATTAGTTTGAAATCTTCAATGATATTAAAAACTTTACATTTTTGCTCCCACGTTTATAAAATCTGAAATATTCAGGTATAAGTGAAAATAATACTTGTAATTGAACATTAAACCAAGAATTTCAAAAATTGGGGCAAAAAAACTTTAAAATTTTTTTTTGCTGATTGTTATATGGAAAAAATCTAAAAACATTATAAAGTAAGCTTACGCTATTCATAGGGTTCTAGAGTGCCACGCACCAAACCTTCTTAGCTTTATTGTGCATAGTTTAGAAAGTTAAAAAAGTGCCTGTTCGTGAATTTTGGTTTGCACCTTTCTTTTTTGTACGTAGTTGTAGTTGGTGGTAAAAAATGTAAAAATCTTCTATAACTTTGAAACAAATGTGTATTTTTACATACAGTCTTCGACAATATTATGTAGTTTTGTTACTTACACATTTGTCTAGAACATAGTTTGCACGAAAAGTCACAATGAAAAAAGTTATACTAAAAAAACAGATTTAAGGGGGATGCCATAGAAAACGCCTTATAAGTCGATAACCTTTACTCCTACAAGCTCAAGTTCTTCAACAAAATTCTTCACTATGAGCATTCCTAAAACTTTGCCGAAAACATCAACTTTCTATCTCGTCAGTATAAAATGTTATTTTTTTTAGTTCGATCATAGTAAGCCACGACTAATTTCAATTGTCATCAGATTGTGGGGAATATTCATACGAACAATTTCTCCAAAGACACCCTGTGAATATATTCGATGCTTTGGCCTCTAGTGAATTAAGTTCACGTTTTTGGCGTTTCCGACCACTGTGCAACGGGTTTGGTCCTATCTTTATAAACAAAAAATATTTGTGCACTTATTTGGTACTTGGCATTCGAAAGATATAATAATCAAGTATATCCCCTGCAAGTTTGAAAATATTTCATTGACGGAATCGAAAGTTATAACGATTTGAATGTGGTGTGCGGTCATAGTTGGGTTTTCTACCAGATTTCAATCATGAAGCTCATTGTCCATTGACTATCTAAATCGTTTATATGTGTCGCTGTTTTTGGCTATTTAAAACGTTTATACGTGTCGTTTATACGTGTCGCCTTACCATTTAATTGTACAAATATAATGCCCAAAAGGTGTTATTTATATGCTGCGATGAAAAAATATCAAAATAGGGTTGTCTACCAAACGTTAACTATAACGTGTAAATTAAAAAAATTGAACAAGGGTTGGAATGTTTACCTAAAAAGGCCACATATCAGTGGTTTGTTGACTGACTCTAATTGTTTTTCATTACTTAACTGGCAGAATTTCCAGCAGAAGAATAGAGTTATCTACCTCAAATAATAGACAATATAAATGATCTCAACTATATATGTAATCAATATTTTTTTATTAAGAACTATGACATATTGATTTCTATACATTGGTTCAATGCAGCGAACGCAAACTAAAAATCATGGAAAATAAAATCATAAATTCCATATATACATATAAAAATATGAAGGTATTTGCTGATTCAGATCAATTTATGTTATGGTACTGTTTTTGTTGAAAATTTTGTACATTCGTGATTTACTGGTTAGGTTGACAGATGTCAAAAACTGGTCAAAAAGGATGTTATCAATACAAATTCATCTGTTCACATCTCTAGCTATTGTCAGTTTTATTGTCTAAACGAATTTAACAAGAGAATTTGACGTTCAGATGCTTTTTAGTTCGACAATGGACCAACTACCGGAGGTCCAACTAAAAAGCGTTAAAAATTATCCAACCAGCGAATCACGACTGTATTAGTTTCAACATTTCATATATCCACAATTTTGTAGTATACAGCAATTGCAATCAACTAGTGAACAAAAATGGACATGCCGTCATTTTTAATATAAAAATATTCACTAATTAACGATAATATATATTTCAATTATATTGTCTATTATTTGAGGTAGACAACTCTATTTTATATTCTTCTGAAAGAAAATTGTTGATAAAACGTCTACCAGTTAAGTAATGAAAAAACAATTAGAGTCAGTCAATAAACTACTGAGATATGGCCTTTTTAAGCAAAAAATTCCAACTTTTATTCAATTTTTTTTAATTTACACGTTATAGTTAACGTTTGGTAGACAACCCTATTTTCATATTTTTTCAGCGCAGCATATAAATAACACCTTTTGGGCATTATATTTGTGCAATTAAATGGTAAGGTTTTTCTTTAAAACAGCGACACGTATAAACGATTTGAATAGTCAATGGACAAACATGGCTTCATGCTTGAAATCTGGTACCGCATTCAAATCGTTATAACTTTCGATTTCGTCAATGAAATATTTTCAAACTTGCAGCGGATATACTTGATTACTATATCTTTCGAATACCAAGTACCAAATAAGTAGACAAATATATTTTGTTCATAAAGATAGAACCAAACCCGTGGGTGTTTGCTGGTAGCCTTATGAAACGTGTCATAAAACTTCAAATCGCCATTTCTCTCGAATCTCTCGATGGATCAATTTGAAATTCACTGAGAAGATGTTTGGATACTGTATCTTTCTAATGCCGTATGCCAAATTTATGGTATTTTTTTAGTTAATAATGGTTTTAGACACACCGTGTAGGTAGCTGTAGAAATTGTCCAACACGCAGTAAAATTTAGCCCATTTAAACCTAAAATATGTGTTATTGAATCCAATATTTTTTTGTTTATCACAATAACTAACAAAATTATTGTTTCGAAAATATTTTTTTAGAACGACCATAAATTTTTGCTTTCAATAAAAACATTTTTAGTTTCAATAATTTTTTTTAGTTTCAATAAAAAAAAATACTAAAAAAGTGAACAATAAATTGTTTTATCGAAACAATAAATAAATTTTATTGAATTCAATAAATAAATTTATTGTCTCCCGACCAATAATTTTATAGTAATTACTATGCACAAATAAGATTACCAGATTATC
The DNA here is from genome assembly GCF_030247195.1 of Topomyia yanbarensis. Taxonomy (NCBI): domain Eukaryota; kingdom Metazoa; phylum Arthropoda; class Insecta; order Diptera; family Culicidae; genus Topomyia; species Topomyia yanbarensis. The sequence continues at coordinate 88,835,590 of NC_080671.1, forward strand.
GGAAAAAATACCAAAACATGGTTGTCCCATCCATAAGACTCAATGCAAATGTCTATCTTGAACAGCGTTCTTCTCGGCTTGCAAGCTGCCTCACCGTGCAGGAATTGACAAGACAAACGTAGAAAGGTTTTAAACCATTCCCTCGAAAGCCATTTTCCAGAAAGCTATTCCCCAGAATGTACCGTTCCCCAGAAACTCATTATTCAGAATGCCCCATTCCCCAGAATGTCCCATTCCTCAGAAAACTTTTTATTAATTTTTTGAGGGGAAGCCAAAAGTTAGCGCATACCTTATTCAAGGAACTTATGCGGTGTTAAGCTGCTGAGGATGTGCTGTCGAAAGCGGCGGCCTCTCGCAAGCAAACCTGTTATCCTCTCCTATAACCGGTTAACTCGAACATAGGACATGGTTCCTTCTTTCAAACATGAGCAGTTCTTTGGATTTGTATGCCAAAAAAACTCTTGCACGCAAACTTGTGATCTTTTCGTCTGCCCGCTTTATTCAAACATAGGTGTTGATTCCTTCTTTCGAGCTTTTCTTGAATCTATATTAAAATCGAAATGAATGCATATGTTGACAAATGGTTTGATGGGTTTTAAAAGCATTTATCTATCTTTTGCCTTGGGAATGGTTCGTACGCAAATGTACAATCCACCCGATTGCTCGGCTTACTCAAACAGGCTGCACTAAATACATTTGAAAGTATTTTCATACCTTACGCCAAATGGTACTTATACCATAGAGTTACAGATATAATATTCTACAACAATTATTCGCCAATGTTAGCGGTCATTTCGAATTGAATATATTTTTGGTGGGACTGTTATCGCATTTGCGATTATGGCGCCACTGACATATGCACAAGTATACGGGGACATACCAATTGTTTCCTGGGCCTGAGAGTAACTAATTTGTAAATGAGTGGTTGGAACCATGTATAAAAGCTAATGTTTTGGCCAAATTGGTGGAACGATATTTTTTAAGGAATTCATTATAGTGTTATGTCTGTTAGTCTGTGCTTAAACTACACGACTGTTATGTAAAATGGCCAACTACCAAATAATGTCGTATGTCAGACGATGTTGTGCCAAAAGACTGAGACAATTCTTCAAGTGTTTTGTTGCACTGTTGGAACTGATGGTTTGTAATATGAATACATTCTATAAAACAAATCCCCTTCTTTTAAACGTGAGTTGTCATTTTGAGTTTGATTTTTGAAACATTTATTTTGATTCACTTTTGAAGTTAAGCAATGTTTATTTTTCAGATTTTGGAGACTCGGATAAAAGCTTTTGATGCACTTCATTTATTGTATTCATATAATGGCAAAATTATTGAAGACGTTGCTGGATTGCGGTCCCGGTCACAATGCAAATTTCGCCTTTCAAGCCACAGATTAAGAAAGCCTTCCAAACTGGATATTTCATAAAGAACTCCAATGACACTCCCCGCCTGTTTGTGACATCGGAGAGTTTTGAATTCCGCTAGAAACCACTAGCCACCCTTTTTGTCGTCGCAGAGGCTTCCGGCTTTCGATTCTCTCTCTTCCAGCTATTAACAAAACCTTGTTTTACATTGGTAACGTTTCATAAAAACAATCTTCAAATAAAAAATAAGCTATCAAGTTTTTGTCGCAAAAACCCGAAGTACTTGCACTCCAAGTTAGCTAGATCGCTATTCATATGAAAATAATCAGTACTGAGAGTGCAAACCTAAACTTAAAAATTGTCCTAGCTTCTGAACAAGATTGCCCTGCTTGACATAAAGCCATTTGGCATAATTTCGTTTGGTATAAGGCATTATATGGTAGTTAACTATTTGACATGATTCTTGTAGTATAAGTATAGTTTACCATTTACTTTCGAGTGTATTTAGTGCCACATGTTTGAGTAAACCGATCCGTCGAGTGGATCGTACCTTTACGTACGAAACATTTCCAATGCCAGTGCATTTCTTTTGATTGTAATATAGATTCAAGGAAAGCTCGAAAAATGAAATCAACACTTATGTTTAAATAAACCGGTCAAACTAAACGATCAGAGGTTTGCGCGCAAGAATTATTTGGCATAAAGATTCAAAGAACTGCTCATGTTTGAAAGAAGGAATCAATTCCGATGTGTATGCAAATGAATAACTGGCTTGTTTGCAAGTAGTTGCCGCTTTCGGCAGCTTATCCTCAGCAGCTTAACACCACATCAGGTCCTTTACTTAGGTAATGCACGAGGTTTTGGTTTCATCATATAACCTTACTTACATAACACTGTTTCATTCTTTTGGATCCTAGAAAAGGGGCTACCGCTTTTTAAGTTGTTTCGGATTAATAGTATACAATCACGTAAAAGTGCAAAGAATAGGCCTTAGACATGAGCCATGGGGAAAGCCCTTGTAGCTGATTCGTGATGTCGATAAATAACCATGCGAAAAATGCATGTGTTCTTCAGACAACAAGTTTAGCAAAAAGTTGTTTAAAGTCGGTGATTGGCCAAGCTGTTGCAGCTTCCAGGAAAGAATGTGGCTAGAAGCTGAACTAAAAGGCCCCTTAATGTCTAAGAAAACTGATGCCATCTGCTAGCATAGGCCGTTTGAATTTCTGTTGAAAGCAACGCAAGGTAATCAGTCGTCCCTTCCCAAGTAACAATTGCGGTTTTATAGCACACTACAAGTGCAATCTAAGTTTTATGTGTAGCTATAAAAGTACTATAAAACCTTAATTGTTACTAGGGTTTGCCTTTGTGGAAGCCAAACTGCGTATCTGATAGTAAGCTATTTGTTTCGATCAAATTGCCGAGGCAAAACAGAATTATTTTCTTCAACAACTTCCGGATACATGACATTATTTCAATCGGTTGATACAAGTTGTGGACGGAGGCTGATTTTCTGGTTTTTGGATGGCGATGACCTTAATTTGCCTCCAATAATGAATGTTACCCTCAAAAAAACTTATTAAATGAATTCAACAAGCGTCTCTTGGCAGAGTTTTCAACAAGATTAATTTGATTCTATCTGGCCCTGGGGCTTTCTTGTTACATGACCAGAGAGCAAGTGAGAACTCCACCATCGAAAAAGGTGTTTCGCTCGAGCTATCGTGAGGGAACGCGTCGCGGTGGATCTTCTGTTCCGGGGCGGAAGCCGCACAAACGTTCTTCGCGAAATCGAATATCCAACGGATTGAATATTCCATGTTCTCGTTAGTACTGTTTCGGTTTCGTAAGCATCGGGCCGCGCCCCGATGAGCGCTCATCGATGTTTCTATCGTTGGTCCTTTAACATATCGGCGACAGTAGCTGCGTTTCTTGACAATAATTCATCATTTGCGTTACTTAACCGTCAGCGATTCCACATACAATCTAACCGCTATGATGTCGAGCAAGTCTGAGGTACTCGGACGTACTGGTGGAACAGGAGTCCGTGTCATTTCACTTGTGTTCAAAATGGTCATCTTGAAGTTCTTGTAAAGCTCGTAGAGTGAGGTAGATCGATTATCATCATGAAGGCAAGTTCTTGCCGTACCGTGGGAGTTGAAATCATCTAAAACTAGCCTCGGTGCGGAGAGGAATTCCGTAATATTACAAAGGCGTTGGTGGCCAACTGAGGCTCTAGGAGGGCTGTAGATGAAAGCAATGCAAAGGTATTTGCCTTTAATTCTGATTTGGCAAGCGACAACTTCAATACCTGGTGTCGAGGAGAGGTTGATTCGGTTGAAAGAATAGCATTTTTTGATCTCCAAAAGCAAAGTCTTCTCGATCCAAAAATTTTTTATTGAAATCGTGAAACTAAAGATCTGTTCCATTTCAAGGTATTTAGCAAAATTTTAAAAGAATCGATTTTCGGAATAATAGTTCTGCTATTCCTCTATAGAACAGTGATCAAATTCGTGACCTCATTCGATGAATTAGCCATAGAAGGACACAATCGATGATAGGAGGAGCCATTTTGCAGTCAACTTTATCAAGAATATTTTTACTGCGGGGAGAAAGCTTACTAGGGTCAGATCGATTTAAAGCTGCACAAATACGGGCCACAATATCAAAGAAATTTATTAGACACTCGCTGGTTTCATTCTCTGGTTGAGATATAGAAAGATTTGGGAATTTTTATATCCCAGGAAGTGCTGGGAACTCCTTTTCTGAGCTCAGGTTTTTAGGATTGGGAGCTACTAGCTTCGGTTTTGCACCAGTACTTTCTCGAGCAGTTATTTTTAGAGAACCTTGCAGAGACACCTTTTGGCCTTTACAAACAAGCTTGGGGGGAGGGGGTAAATGTTCCTCCTTTTTCTTTTGCTTCTAGACACAGCAGAAGATGTTCCCTCACAAAAGACACTTTTCAACATCCCTTCCTCAGGAATTATCTATATGATGCCCACTGCATTTCCCACAACGAACAATTTAGCGACAATGTGATGATGTGTGTCCCAGTTGTTTGCAATTTGTGCAGTTTGTGACCCACGGCACTAAAAGGCGAAGAGGTAGACGAACCTTCTCAAACAGAAGATAGTTAGGTAGATTAGAACCGGAGAAGGTCACCCGGCATCTTCACTGGCTGGATGGGGTCTTTAAAATAGCCAACACCATGTGTCTACTGATCCAAGCAACTCAAACTCTAATCGGAGACTACCCGGCCCATTCAATCTTATTTGACCTCGAGCCGATTTTGTTTCGACATGCATCTCACCTTTAGATTAACCACTGTCAGGGGAAGTAATTTCGGCAAGAACCTATTGCCCAGTGCAAGCTGGTATTATAGGCAAGAATGGGAAGTGCAGTATTACCTCGACACTTTACTTGTGTATATAACGGTTACCGCTTACTATAAAAACACTGCTCTAATGCTCTCTGGCCTGATAACAGTAAATGCACAAAGACACAAAAGAAAGGAAAAAAAAATACTGAAACCTCGACGAGGCAGAGAATGCGCAAAATAATCTTGGCAGAGGATTAGCACTAGTCTTTTTAACGTTACACTGCACGGACTGGAAAGATCGATTAATCAGTCCGAGTGTCACAGAACGAATGACAACTTCTATTGATGGGTCAAACTATCGCTCAGGTTTTAACGATTAAATATCTCGAAGTCTGGTTCGACTCAAAAGGTACTTGGGTATACCACATTAGGTATCTGAAGCAAAAATGTCTAGAAAGGAAAAACTTTCTCAGTACAACAACCGGAACATGGTGGGGTCCATCCAGGAGACCAGATCAGGCCATACCAAACAACAATATTGTCGGTGATAGAGTACGGGTTCCTAGAAAATACAGGAGTCCTCAAGCGGTTTATCTAAGCAATCAGATCAGATCACCTTAATGTGGGTCCCCACGTATTGCTCCATTCCGGGAAATGAAAAGGCGGATTCCTTAGATCAGGAGGGCACATTAGAAAGTCACATCTACGAAACACCATTATGATTCAACGATTTCTTCTGTATTTCCCGCCAGAAGGGTCGCGAAAGTTGGCAGACCTCGTGGAGCAACGTAGAGCTTGGTCGCTGGCTACACTCTATTATATCGAAGGTGGCGACGAAACCTTAGTTTAAAGCTCAAGTTACTTTCTTTGATCATGTGTAAGAGTTGAACGCTTGGTAGTATGCGTAGGAAAAATTGTGTACAGCTTTGCCGCCGATTTATCCTTATAAAGCTTTCATTAAATTCTAAAAGAAGAAAATCAGTCGATTTGTTAGATTATCAGGATTCAAATCATGGAAAATAGTGGAAAAACAATTGACCGAGCGGGATGGTGCCTTTGAAAAAGATTTTCTTCTTTTAGAGTTTAATAAATGGTTTATACGGATAAACCAGTGACAAAGTTGAACGCATTTTTTCCAACGCATACTATCAAGTGTTCAAGTCGTGTAGCAGCTCACCGAAAGTTCTTTGGACCTTAAGGGGATGGATGTAGGTTGGGATTTCATTCGGGTTATGTACCGGATCATGTCAAATCATTTCACGTTGGATGCACATCTTCGGCGTATTGGGCTTGTAGAAGTGGTCTCCTAGCTTGTGGGGATAGTTATCACGACATCAAGCATATTGTATGGACGTGCGCCGAATATTGTGGTGCCAGGTCTTAGTTATTGGATTCCCTTCAGGCCCGAGGAAGTTAATCCAACGTTCCGATTCGTGGTGTAATGGCAAGCCATGATCTTCACTATATGGTCTACCTGAAAACAATCACTGCACTGAAACCTCCATTTACGAACTCTTTTTTATGAAATATTCAATTTACGTAACTTATTTTACGAATTAAATTCGAAATAACGAACCCTTATTCTACGAATCAAGTTTGTAAAAAAATGTTTGAGTACGTACAGTACAGTATGAAGTCATATACAACTGTTACTAATAACTGTTACTAATAAGATATTAACGGAATTGAGTTGACGAGTGCATGACGGAAATCGATGTTTGAAATGGTCGGTGTTAGGTCAGACCGAACTAAGTGACAGTGCATTGATTTCGAGAAAAAACGCGTTTAAAGTTTGAATAGCAGTATCCATTACATTATAATTGGAAAATAATTTTTACCATTATTCTTGTTTATTGTTTCATATTTCAAATCTGGTAATAGTGGAATGTAGATGAAGAAATTCTTTATCCAGTGCTACCATTAACTCATTTTTTTATGTTTTGCGACTTGGTCCGGTCTGACTTAGCACCGACCAAATCATCTTGAAATCCAAGATGGTAACTACCGGTATAGATAAATTATCTATAGCCTCAAAAATATGGGTATGGGGTTACCGAGTATCTGACGGAAATCGATGTTTGAAGCCATTTCGAAATCCAACATTGCATTTTCCGCTTTATATAAAATCTCTGTAACCTCAACAGTAGGTATAGATATTTTCGGAATAGGGTTGACGAATAGATGATAAAAATCGGTGTCTGACGCCATCTTCAAATCCAATATGGAAACTTCCGATTAAGATAGATTCTCTGTAACCGCAACAATATGAGTGTTTGCGAAATGCGACTGATGAGTAGATTACGGAAATCGATATGTGAAGCCATTTTGTAATCCAAGAAGGCGGCTTCCGGTTTACATAAATTCGCTATAACATCAACAATATAAGTTTTTCCGAAATGGGGTTGATGAGTACTTGACGGAAATCGAGGTCTGAAGCTATTTTGTAAACTAAGATGGCGGTTTTCTGCTTAATTAAATTGTCTATAACTTCAACTCTTCGGAATGGGACAATTATAGAGTAGCTATAGTAGATTAGTGATGGTATGGTTATAGAAAATTTTGCTCAACCGGAAGTCGCTATTTTGGCCTTCAAAATGGCGTCACTTATCGATTTTCGTCGTCTACTCGTCAAGCTCATTTTAAAAATACCCAAATGGTTACGGTTAAGCAAAATTTCGCTCAACTAATTCTAAAATTGTAACAAACTGCCATTTCTATCTTCTACTTGTCAAGTTCGTTCCAAAAATACCCATTATGAGGATTATTGCTCAACAAGAAGTCGGCATATTGGATTTCAAATCGTCTCATATCTCTATTTTCGTCACCGGTGGTACCAAACGTGTTGGGTGGCAGCTGCGGTTGTGTATGATCTCGCATTAGAGGCAACGTATGATCACTGTCCCAATGCGAAAATCATGTGTTTGTTCTGGGACGTCATCATATCCCAGGGATGGCATAAAGGTTTGTGCATTGGACCGGAGTCCCAAGGGTTGCAGGTTCATATCTTGCCTCTGGGGGAAATTTTTTTCACTTATCTAACTAGCACTATGTTGGAGTTAGTTACTGACGATGAAAATCCGAAACACAAAAAACCGTACTTTAGGGGAGGTTATTGAATCTTCAACGAAGTAATATTTGAGTCAGTTTTGCATGGGGCCTAACAATCGTTGGGTTTATCTAAATAGTAGGTTTGGAAGAATTTTAGAATACTGTATGCTTTGGCCAGAAGATTTTAATTTCTCATTTCACCTCAGAGACTGCACTCGTATCAACTTGTCAATTGAGAGAGATAGAAATTAGTTATCTTCAACAAATTTGAATAATAGGTATTTTGCAGTGACCTTTCTGGACAAGTCATCATTCTGTATACACACATCCTGGAGGATTTTCAGATTTTTGAAATGCACGATTAACCGAAATGTGTCAAGTTTATGTCGACCAAATTTTAATCGATACGTCTTTTAGAATTGTGTGCTGTGGACAAACTATTGATTTTTAGTAACTGATTTTCATCCATTTTGATTTTAATTTCCCGTACCGGAAATACCGATTGTTTTCAAAGTGCTAGGTACTGACAACCTTATATGCAATCTAGAAGACTAACTTGCTTATGCAAGAAATTTGCTCTAGCAGATATACCTGCTTCTTTTCACATCCATTGCTCATATAATCGACAGGAAGAAAGACAATCGTCAAATAATTGAGATATGCAAATCACCTCTTACCATGCTTCCGGCAATCAAATATCTTCCGGCTAGCTTCGGAAAACTTCTTCAAAGGTCTGCCTTCCTTGTTCAACAAAGTTTTAAACGGATTACGTAACCGCACTTGAACCGGAGTTCGGAAAACGTCATCCACTTTGAGGCTACTAACTAATCCTACTCTTCAAGTGAAATTTGCGGCCTTCCGTTCAATCGGCACCTTCGATTACTGTCCCACTCTTTTCTTGCCATCGGTGACCCTCGTTATTAATTTATATAGCAACAAATAGTCTCACTTTCAATCTACCTAAACAAGCAGCATCCTTTCGAACTCTAAGCTCCCGGACACAGCAAAAACGATACGAACTATCTATCCCCCCCACGCACTGCCGACTGCTTACTCATCAAACAAACCCTTAACTTTGCATATTGTGTCCGGTACCCCAACCTAAATGTATCGATGGCCGACCCTTTTAACCTTGGCTCGGTTCGACTCAACTTGACTTCCAGCCAGGATCAACTAATAAGTATGTTCGCCTCAAAGTACACACCCCGAGCCAAGTTGATGGCGTTTTCCGCAAAACAAACCATGAGAAACCGAGAAGGATGTACCCTATGTTCGGACGACCTTTACTCCCACCATCTGCTTAGCATTTAAGAGGCGGAACCGGAAGACAACAACAGCTAGGAATTGATTGGCCCCGGCTACGGAAGAGTACATAAACTTTACCTGCTCACCTTTCAGCTGCTGTTCAAATGGGCTAACATGCGAGACTGTATGATTAATTAGAAGTTAAGGCATCAAAGGTCACCGGAAGAATACTAATTTCTAGCCTCTTTCTAAATGTATTGCGTACTATACTGAGAGATTGACATCCTGATGGTTGGTACAATGTTTAGTGAAACTATTCCAGAATAACACGTAATGCCCCAGTTTCGTTCAGTTGAAGTTTGGCGAGCACGAAATTGGCTTCGACTATTTACTGAACATTGGATAAAAAAACTTTTAATCCTACTCGCAACACGTAATGGATGTTGTGAAAATGTGCTGAAACATCATACTGTAGAAGTTGTAATCGTTTCTGCGATGCGTTGGAAAATGTTTCTCTGGAACATTCTGTATGTGCAATGGGTAAACAAGGGCAAGTTAAACCATGCGATAAATTTTAAAACAAGATTTCAGTCTTCCAAAGGACACTTGCACCGGTCTACCTTCTGTGATAGATGGAAACTCACACCGATGGGATCGCATTTTCGTGCATCGGTGCGACCAACTCCTGGATGTTATCAGAAAAGCATAACGATAGCGAATCCTATCCAGCGGGCAGCATCAGTGAGAGCATACTCAGATGGTTTTATTTTCAGAGATAACATGATGCTCTTCTACAAAAACCAAGAGGAGATTCACTCCACTCCACCTTTCCGCATATGCGAAATGATGTTCGACCGTGGTGAAATTGGATGTTTTTAAAATTTCGAGAACAAAGTAAATTTGCATATGTTATCGTTTCGGCTGTCCATGTTTCCATGCTTCACACAAAAAACATACATGTATGTATTTCAGTTACGGAATTTGGTTTTTCTTTTTCAGACAACATGCCGGTGGCTTTTCAATTTCGGTAATAAAAGCACATCCCATACTGAGTGAGTGGGATGTTCGTTACCGAGTTCCAGCAACTATTTCTCGTTCGTTTAATTAGCAAATCCTCGACCATAAACTAGCCGAACCTATTATTACATACATACATAGGCTAGCGTTGGCATTAATCTTAATCGAACATCTTAATCTTCCCCTATAATTAGGTTCTTCGGTTGGGGTTGTTGTATGGCAGAATCGAACAGTTCGGGGAAAGCCAGATTTTCACTCCTTGAGTGAATGCTTCTAGCAGCAAAAGTTGTGGATAGTGTGATTTCTGAATCTGTGTTGTGTTAACGACGCTTAAAGGGAACCATGCAGGGACAATATTGCTGGGGAACAAGAACGCTAATCAGATAAGAATGGATAGGGCTGTTATAGCGAATATTGCCAGGCGACCAGGGTTGAATAGCAAGTTAATCTCAGTTACGAAATTTCGAATCATTGGATGTTACAAATAATTTCAATTTTGTCAACATAGATTCATTATTTGGGATATCTACAATTAAGGAGTTAGTAAGGAAAACTAACGACAGTTTGTGAGATTCTTTTTAGGGGTTATGTTCTGCTTCCAGTCTTCCAAATATTTAACAAATGTAATATTTATATTTCATCCATCGTTTCGGCACCTTTTTCAAGGAACCTACAAAAACGTTACCCTTAGTCAAAATTACATTACAAGAAATATTGATTCAACTAAATACTTACTAAGCTAGTTATCGTCAAGCACACCTTCATTGGTGCATTGCATTGGTGCAATAGTCATATTCAGCTATTCTGAAGGTGAAATCTGCAAGAAATGTATGATTATCGGTGCATATTTTAGAATTATTACTCTGCGTATTGCCACTGATTCACGTACGTGGCGGTTTAGTAATTATCCGAAAACGGTCCGTAACGAAATCTATTGTGTGTTTGCTTTTTCTGTATCCACTACTCTTGTGGGATCCGTGTGTATATTTTCGAGATTAGTTTTTCTTATCTCTCCTCTCTGTGTTGTTTAATTTTTCACTGTGTGTAAAACTCCTGTATACGCGCGGCGTTACTCAAATTGTCTGTGTCTGTGTGTGCAGAGCCGTCTTAAGACCATTCGGGACTCCTGGGCACTGCTGAACTGAGCGGCCCCTATCATTGAACAGGTGTAAATAGCTGTTCTACATGCCATTCAAAAACTTTTCCAAATTTGGACCAAGTAGGCCAACAATTAAGCGTGTATGGAAAAACTATCAAAATATACGGTGAAAATACATAGTACTAGAATTCACCACCAGGTGACTCTACCATACGACGGATTTCCAAAAAAGGCAAAATCCCGGACACCCTAAAGTAGAGTTACTAGCGATTAAAATGATAAAACCGTAAAACACAGAGAAGATTCGCGTTTCAATCTAAGATTTCCAAACCGAGACATGTTCAAATGGCTATTGGAAAGATAACTGGATATTTGAAGGCTAGAAATAAAAGATATTGCGTGGCGTTTTTCTTAACTGCAGTTGCATATTTTAGCAGTAACCTGCCTGAATTGACAGGTGGTAATCTGACATTCATAGTTGTATGACGTTGATTGAGAAAGCAAAATGCTTTGGCCAAGGGGGAATGCTGAAGTAGGGCGGGTTTACTGGTCACCATTTGTACGCTGTCTTGTCCAGAAAAAAGACTTCATTCCGTGATGAGATTAACCCTCCGGAAGTCGCGCAAATGGCTCAATGAACAATCAGCCGCAGCTGATCTAAGACGATTTCGCTACGTTTCCAGAGCATCGTGCACTCAGTGCACTAGCGCGACTGCCGGACGGAAGGTTAACGTGGTGTTCGTGAACAAAGCCTAATCAAGAAATTGCCTATTTCTTGATTGTCTTTAATAGTTCGGTTTCCACATGTTCAATCCGAACTTTTTAACATCGAGACTATACTTGCCAAACGTCTTTAATTTAGGTTTAGAGGAATAAGTAAAATAGAGTATCACACATTCTAATTCTCACAATAGTTGTCCAGAATGCAAATTTATCAGGAATTATTTAATTTTACTAAAATTAAACAACTTAGCCTCATTAAGTCTTTGGAGAAGTTTTCGTAGTTTGTGAGCCCCTTGTTTTTGTTAAAACAACAGTCAGGGTGGTTCTAATTTTAACTTAACTTTAAATTAACTTTTTCTTCATTCCAGCTGGAGCCAAACGACCTTCAGCGAAGTCGTAGAACGAAAAAATTTGGAAAAGTATGCTAAAGACGTATAAGCTCTAGCTATCATACTTTTCATTTTACAATGAATTTAAAATAGAAGGTTAGGATGTTTCTTAGATAAACTGTTTTATTGAAATAACTTTTGCGGTATTCTATTCTATTCTATTCTAACCCTTACACAGCCAGTATTGAAAAGCATCCTGTCAACATTAATATTTGAAGCATATTATAATATGTCGCAAATATTAAAACCGCCAGGCCTACTGTGCAGAGTTGGGCTTTGAAGATGTTTCAAAATTATACGGCAATAAATTTATTCATTTAATGAATAATTTAACTAACGAATTGTTTTGAATCTTGAATGAGGAAGAAACGAGGACAACCGTACCGACCCTTTTCAGTTTATAGAGGTTAAGATTTATCGTTGGGAGTGACTTTGCTAAGAAGGTTAATGTCATTCCTTTGGTCCTTGGGGATGGGATAGAGATATTTACACCTTTCCCTGGCTAATGGACCTAGGTTATCGCGCCTTCACTCGCTCTCTGAAAAAAAGAAATAAGGTATAAGAAAAATTCACTTTTAGTATTAGTACTTCGATATTATTTCATTCCATTCTTGCAATGGACAACTGTGATCAAGATAAATTTATCGACCGCCAAAACAGAGGATCAAGAAAGGAATTTTACTATAAACACAAAAAAATATTGGAAGAGAATTGTTTTGCCATCGAAATAGAGATTTACAGGCAGATCGTTGGTCCAACAAGTGCTATCAAGAAAATGTTCTCGTGTCAAATTTAAAATGATGGTCGTCATATTCAACTTTCCAGAGCGAGCTGAGGTATGAGAATTAACTATTAGGTATATAATGCGGTACATCACAAATACCGGTTATTTTACGAAGTTCTCCATAATAGTATTCTGCTAAATCGTAAGCGGGGATGTCAGGTTTTATTTGTCATTATTTGTAGGTGCCCTGACAGTGTATCAGAAGTCAGCGGCAGGCCTTTTCAAGTGAAACAACGAAGAAACCGTGCATACACCACATGGACATTCCCCATATTTTTGTCTAGTAATTTCATAAAATAGTTTTAAATTCCTGAAAATAATAGGTTCTTCCAATGTATTGGAGTACTTTGATGCTAAATGTTATCCTAAAAGCATGTATGTCTTTCATACTTTCTTCACAGAATTTTAGCTTTTTTTGACTTGTAGACATATCTCATTTTTAAACAAAATCAGTTAAAAAGTTTTTTTAATATATGTGTCTTAAAGACCTATTCTTGCATTCCTCATAATAACTCAAAATGAAAGTAACATATGCATACTTAAATTTGATCATGTAACAAGTTATCAAATCTAAAAAAGTAATGTGAATTGACGAAATTACAGAAGATTGGATGAAATTCTTCAGAAAGCTACATTGTGTGATTTCGGTTACCGAACTGCATGGACGATTTAAGTGTTTGAAAAGGTAAAGAGATAAAAAGTAAGCGCTTATGCTAATAATGGAGCAAAATATGTTCTAATTTCTAAAAACGAAAAAAGTAATCAATAGTCTTCGTGAATAATTCTCATACACCCACCTCGCTCTCCTTGGACAAGTGTGGACCTTTTCGTATCCCCTACCCTGCCGTAAACTGCCTCACGTGGTATATGGACGGACCCAATGTTGACATAGCATTACATAACACTAAAATGTTGTAACGACGAAAGACGCATCGAAGAAATTAAAAAAGAGAGAATATAAATCTAGAATCACTTACAGGTCACGGTCCAACAAATGAATTGTGGTGTGGTTACAATCAAGTAAATTTTGTTGTTTTGGTATTTCTGACTAACCTAATGGGCTCGATGAGTGTTAAATAATCAAAATAAAATAATAATTAAAAAATATTGTAAAAAAGAAAGATCTCACTAAATTGTCCGGCTTCTTAGAATCCTTCATCCTATAATGAACGTCGTCTCTCGTCATCAATGATGCTAAATGGTACTATGGTTCGTCTTTCGTTCCACACAGCGGAGTTGGTGTTCAAGGATTTAAATTTAATCACTAGACACAGTATCTTTCACCATTCGTTCATTGGTGACAACCATTTTCAGCGGTATGCAGTGATCTTGATTCTTGGGAGAGAACGCATGTGACACCAAAAACTTTCAGCAACTAGTTCTATGACTGTGATCCAGGAAACTGAGATCCCTGGACAAACTGTCCTCAAAGTGGTTGCTGCACCTACTGTCACCACTGCCGGCTTCTGTCAACCATAACTCGGTCCAAAAAATGAAAACTTTTCAAAACTATTAGGGCTGAACTTTACAACTGAAAAATACGTGACAGGTTATAAAACGCGCCCGTCTTTCGTCCTTAAATAACTTTTGCGGTATTGATTTAAAACAGAAGTAGTCTCCAGATAACTTTAAGATTGTTTTAAGGCCAATAATTTGTTTCATGGCACAACATATCTAACTATTTTCATTGAAAAGTTATGAGCACTTTTTCCCCTTGGGTTTCTTGGAATAACAATATAACGCATTGGGGCAAACAAAATATAATTCTTTTTAAACTATAAATAAGGATATGATTAGGGTTATAATAATAATTGAACAAAAAATTTTTTATTAAAATATTAAGTGCTTATATCTTCTGATCGATCGAAGTTAGAGTTTTGATGTGTTAGAAGAAAATGTTCGTCTTCAAAAGCATAAAAAAACATCACTAGGATAGAAAAAAAAGAAAATAAAAGCTGAAAAAGTTATATTAAGAATATGGTTTTTCATAAATTGACCCTTTTTAATATGTTTAACCCTTAAAGGCGCAAAGCAATTTTTTTCAAATTTTCTGAGAATTGTCTCTTAGCATTAATACGTTACTCTGATAATTTTAAGATGGTTTTCGCAATGTTGTTTTAAAACAACATTGCGCATTTAAGGGTTAAATTAATTCCACGGTTTCATGATAAAATATTACTCTTCACAATACTTTTCAAATATTTTAAATAGTGCGTAGGGTGGTTCTTAATTTATTAAAATCAGGAAATTAAATTTTTAATGGTTCGAGATAGAGTTTCGCTGTCTTCCAGAAAATTTAAGAAAATAAAATTTTGAAATACTTTGTCGAAGACCCTGAAACTCTATGTCGTGTACTTTTTATTTTATAAGAAATCACATTCCTGATGTGATGAAACTGGTTAGAGTCGACATCCAACTTCGGAGAAACCCACATATTCTCTTTCAATGAACATTCCACTTCATCGAATCTTGCCACCTTTAAAATCAATCGATATGATGTTGATTCTAAGCGCGAATAAAGCCTTCGAGATTCATGCTCCATCCTCGCTGTAGGAATAGAAATAACGGTTCTTTTGCAATATTTACTCTTTTTGTGTGAATTTTTAATTGAGTTATGTTATTTGTTTTGTACACTCTTTTATTATGATCTGCTTGGAAAGACGTAGAAAATAAACTAAATGATACATTTTAACTAATCTACCTGCTCACATATTATAGTCAGCGCCAGTGGTTAACTAAAATGCCTGAAAAATTCAAGCCATTCATCGCAAGGGTTTACATTTTGACTTTGCGTTTGATCGTAAACTGAGGTTTTGAAATTAACATATGTAAACTACATTGTAAAACTAAATTCATTTTATTTCAGGATTACAAGCACAATAGGGCGACATTCTGGAATGTTTGAGGGTTGACTTGTTTTAGGTCAAAAACAATATTATTGATTCCGTACCAGTTTAAGAGGGTTCAGGAATAGTGGAAAAGCAAAATTAAGAGGGGAAATCTTTTTACAGATTTATCTGTTGTTATTAAAACCTGAATCATTGTTCTACATCAGCAGATCGTTTGCCAGACACAGTATAGTCCCTTCCGAACTTTGTATACTTGCAGTCCAAAATACATAATAGGGATCTTTAGGGGTGTACGGGTTACGGAATTTTCTGATGCAGATTAGTACCGTGAGTTAATATCTCAATCCTTTTTCTATTTCTAAGCCGAAACTATTGAAAAAACATTTTTTAGTTTGTTTCCTTTTAGGACAATAACACATCCAAACCCATGCGACATGCACGACTCTATAGTTTGCCTCATCAGATCTATCACAGTTTGCAGATGAAACTTG
Source organism: Topomyia yanbarensis (assembly GCF_030247195.1). NCBI lineage: Eukaryota > Metazoa > Arthropoda > Insecta > Diptera > Culicidae > Topomyia > Topomyia yanbarensis. The sequence goes on from NC_080671.1 coordinate 88,851,915, forward strand.
ACATTGCAAGCTGCTAGCGGATTGCAAAAGTACCAGATCATGCTGTGTGGGGTGCTGTCCCGGTTAACAATAAGGCTAACAAGATATTTACAAATACTTATAACATTATGCCTACTGTTTGATTATGGCATTTACTCTTCAGTTGTGAACATGGTACCGAAGCAAGAGGAGCTACGGAGCAAAATTTCGCTCGCGCATCGCGAAAATCCGACTACTCGCTTGCCAAGTCGACGAAATTGATAAATATGGCCAAATCAACTGTCACCAATGTAATAAAAGTGTTCGGAATACATTTGTCGGTAACCAGTAAGACTGGATCGGAAGAAAATCGAAAGCCGGAGGCCGAAAAAACGAATAATAGAGTGGCCCACTGTTTCAAGCGAAACATCTCCGCATGTAAGCTGGGATTGTCGTCTATAACCATGCAGATGTTGACGAAATTTTATTGCGTAGTATAGTGGTTCAAAACAGCATTTTGAGGTACTTTATTTAACCCTCAAAAAGACCAGGGGTCTCGGAGGCTCGGCTAGTTACAGTCCTCTAGTTTCAATGAACTTATAATTTGAAATATAAATAAATAAAAAAAATTAATCTCCTTCTCATGAACTCCTTAAATTCTTATTTTTACTTCTGGTTTTCCGCGCTTACAATGTTCGAAGGTATGTTTTAGCTCTACAAAACACTTAACTATCCCGATGAAACTGAATATCTTTGAATACTTTGTAAAGACTTATGGCTGGTTTAGCCTATTTCTGAGTCCGTATAGCTTCACTATGTGCAAAAATTGTAATTATGTAATAAATTATTATGATAGGACTGGGTTTCACCTACAACACAAAAAAGAAAGATTGAGTGAATATTTTTTTCTTTTTTTCTATAAAATCAAAGGACGTGTAATAACGGTTAAGTATTCTGGTCATACTTGTCATTAGTTCTTTGCAGAAAAATTAATGAAAAAATTATTAGCTTCTGAGCCTGATGATTGTGTTCAGATGACTGAGGAGGATGGGACAAAAATATTGTCCAAAAACAAGTCGGATATAAACATTGCGTCGAGCGCTAAGCAGTTAAAAAGGAATTAGGTCCAACAATGCTAACATTCGAGATGTTAGCTTGGGATACACGCAATGCACCATGCATATCAGCGGGAGAAGTCTACTATCACCCTGTTACAGAATGTTCTTTACAATATTGAAAAAGCTTTTTCGAAAAAGCAATCAAACCAACAAGCAACTGCGGAGTTTTTTTTAATATTGGAGGTGCTTTTGTGTCTTCCAAATATATATTGGAAGCAGCATGAGGTTATGGATATATTATATATGACGAACTGGATACCCGCAATGCTTAGCAACCGACAACTGGGCTCATCTTTAGCATATGCTCAAAACCCGATGTAGAGATAAGTTAATTGAGTATCTCCCCTTAATGTTATTGGGCTCTGCAACTGTAACCGATTAGATCGTGTAACTAGCCACACAAGACTGTGGCCCCAAATGGTTCCTTGGAATGAGTATATATTTACTCCCAATGACCTCACACTAACATGTAGTTTTCCTTTTAAAACTTTTAATGTGAGAGTTGCGAGTTTGTTACACTGAAGCGTCTTTGTTGGAGGGCCAAGCCAGTGCTGGTGTCTATTGTCGTGAAGTGAGATTAGACCAATCTCATTCGCTTGGTAGATACTGTACTGTATTCCAAGCAGAAATCTTCGCCGTTCCGTGTGGCGTACAATCGACAATTTAACAAGGAATCTTTTTTTGGCTCTGACGGTCAAGATGCCCTGAAAGCATTTAGTTCCACAGATTCGAGATGGAGATTAGTAATCGCATGTCTAACTCAAATCGAAAAAGCATTTCAAATTCTATCTACCTTTTGCGGATACACAGTCATTTCGATATTACTAGAAATGAATGGGCAGACGAATTGGCTAGAGCGGGTGCCTCGATTCACTTCGTTGGTCCAGTACCAGTTCTACCACTGTCGATAAGCTGGATAAAGCATGAGATTCGCTCTTGGGCTGCATACGAACATGCCAACTATTGACGTAGATTGCAAACTTGCGTTCAAACAAAGACTTTTCTCCCGGATGTGAGTCCGGACATGTCAAAGAATTTGCTGCATTTTTTCTAGTACAAATGCAGTATTCCAGCCAGGGTAATGACTGGACATTGCAAACTCAGTTATCACATGGCTACTTTTCAGCGTGCTGAATATTTTTCGTGTGATCTTTGTAAATCCAATTACGGAACTTCATATTATTAGATACGTACCTGCCTCATAGTAATGAAATTGCTTATCCAGATTGTTGGTTCTCCATATATAGATGAACCTATGTACAGAGAGCTGAAACTCAAGGATATGTTAGTTTTCCTAACCCAGTGTGGTAAAGAGCTACAGGCTTTATCAGCAGGGTTCCTTATTCCTTTGAAAGTGAAGAATTCAGGCTGTTTGTTATTTTGTGTAGTGATTGTATTGTGTTGTCATATTCTGATTCCCTACCTTTTTTCTTTCACCTCCCTTTCCCTTCCCACCAGGAAAGTGATGAGGCAAAATGGCAAGGCGCAAATCTCCGAATAGCATGGGGCATGCTCGAATCGAACCAATATATTCTGATTCCTGATTCCTGCAGTGAAGGCAAGAGCACCGGGAGGGATTCACAATTTAACTACCAAGCAGGGATGCCATTATGCTAGATTTATCTGGTACAGCCAGAGTTTTTTGCAGCTTCCAGACAAAAAGACAAACCTCTCATTCTGCCACATTTTCAAATTATAGAAGTGTTTGCAGACACATTTTGGAAATTTAGGGCGATTGATAAGTTTCAATGACATATTTAGTTGATATTCTTTAAAAATAGTGGCAACCTTGCTACTAAGACCGAAAGTCATATGACCACGGTGTGCCTAAAACCATTATTAACCCATTCATGCCCATGTTGTTTGTGGACAACAACGTTTTTAAACTCCTATAACTTTTGATTGAGGCAAGAATTGCTCACAAAAACAAGTAAGGCTAATAAATGTGGCTATTGGCTTTCATTTTAGTATTAACAGTTATAAGGATCAGCTCTAGAACTGAAGTTATTGCAATTAGTCTGATTAGATTCCGATGGAGCAGTGCTGCCAGGGACCGTTTAGGTTTACGACGGAAAATGAATTTTTCATATAACTTCATTATGTTGCAATATTAGTGAAAACTGATAAAACTTATCAATTTAGACTATTTTTGGCTACGTTTTTCACGCAGTTGGACTATTGTAAATACTGTAGGAGAATTGTACTGAGCATTGGAAGGTAAAAATTGAGCAGCTTCTAGCACTGCAAGGAAAGCACCTACCATTCTGAAAAAAGGATTTTCGAGTTTCATGACCCCACCGTTTTCAAGGAAAAATAGTTTTGAAACTTTACATACACTAGAAAAAAGTTGGGCATGAAAGGGTTAACAAAAAATGACCATAAATTTGTCATACGGCATTCAAAAGAAACAGTATCCAAGCATCTTCTCAGTGAATTTCAAAATGATCCATCGAGAGATTCGAAAGAAATGGCGATTTGAAGTTTTATGACACGTTTCATAAGGCTACCAGCAAACTCCCACGGGTTTGGTCCTATCTTTATAAACAAAAATATATTTGTCTACTTATTTGGTACATGGCATTCGAAAGATATAGTAATCAAGTATATCCCCCGCAAGTTTGAAAATATTTCATTGACGGAATGGAAAGTTGTAATGATTTGAATGTGATAAATGTCATAAATGGGTTTTCTACCAGATTTCAATCATGAAGCCATGTTTGTCCATTGACTATTTAGATCGTTTATACGTGTTGCTGTTTTAAAGAAAAACCTTACCATTTCATTACACAAATATAATGCCCAAAAGGTGTTATTTATATGCTGGGCTGAAAAATTATGAAAATAGGGTTGTTTACCTAACGTTAACTACAACGTGTACTCAGCCCGGGGACAACTTGACAGCTCCCATATATTGAACTCATAAGCAAATTTTGTGGTGATTTGGTGATGTCATGGCGGCTCGCACAGAACAAAATTTGAAAAAGTCGCATCCCATTTATTATTTTCCAACTGTTAGAAATAATCAATTTAAGCATTTCTATCATCAAATTTATTTCGCTGTTCAAATTTCAAACTGTCCTCGTTCCACCAGATCTAAACAGAAACCTATACTCTTAGAAAAAATGAAAATTGCATTTGACGTAAACAACGTAGCGACATATTTTTCTGTCTGATCGTAGGCACATGTTCTGATATGTAAAATTAATGATTCTAACTCTTTTTATGTAAAACTTAGACTGAAAGACCTAGAAAAAGCCGAACAATTCGCATTTTTACATGCAATTAAATGTAAATTTTTGTGAATTGGAACGCTCCTTTTATGTGTAAAGTTACAAAAAAAATTTTGCTGTGTAGATTTTTGAATCTAAAAAATCCAAAATAAAATAAATCGATTTTCGGAAATACAAGAAGATGACTTTCAAAATAAAGCCACTTCCACTTATATTGGAATTTCCGAAAATCTTCCGAATCGAATAAACATCTCCCCAGACATGAAATCCTCCAGTAGATGCCGTTTCTGAAGGGATCTGTACCAAAACCATCTCGATATCTTCCGAAGAGAATTATTTCAGAAGTCGAACAAAACTCTGGTAGGAGCCGAATAAAATTGTACATTCCTGGCAGCTCCCTTGCTGAAACCGAGCACTACAGGTTTGCTGCCAGAATTCTGATAAAAGCACACAAATTCTATTCAAAACCAATTTTGCCAAATAAGTAGAAAACGTAGGGTGTATTGTTAATTTTCCCGATCAAAATACTAGAATTCTTGACGTTCTTAATGAACTTGAAACAAAATATCGTAGGTTCACGCATTGTTAAGCTTGGTGATTTACTTTTATTGGCCAAAATGTTTTTCATTTCAATTTTTAAAGGAAAAAAACACCAATGATTTACCGACTGCAAACTTCACACTACAAGAAAACCAAAACAATTTTAGGAAGGAGAGGAAGGTTGCTAAAAACAACGACTTCCAGCTATATTTATAATAAGATTTATGTAACTTTGCTGACAGTTTCCAGGAATAAATTGATTCTCTAATAGTTTTCTTTATCCACAATTTTGAATACGCTTTTTCTAAATGTTGTTCTAGCTACATTGACGGCGTTCATAACGCACGTAACGAATCACGCTTTTCTCTTGAAGCTTTTTCGTTTCGTTGTTCGTGGTACTCGTACAGAAAAGGCATACTAGCGCCACCAACAAATCGGTGGTACATATATGAAACAAGCACTATCTGTCAAGTTGTCCCCGGGTTGCGTGTAAATTACAAAATTTGAATAAAAGTTGGAATGTTTATTTAAAAAGGTCATATCTCAGTAGTTTGTTGACTGGTTTTAATTGTTTTTTTCATTACTTAACTGGTAGACGTTTTATCAACAATTTTCCTTCAGAAGAATACAAAATAGAGTTGTCTACCTCAAATAATAGACACTATAAATGATTTCAACTAGAGGTTACTTCTTTGCTTATTAAATGATGTGTCAAAAATGTCAAAAAACTCAATTTTGCAGTAAGAAGTTTTTTGTTGGGACGTATCTCTCAAAATATAGAACTAATCTAGACCAGTTATCCATTATCTACTTATCTAGTTTAAAATCAGTTTCGCAATGATTTCAGTGTAAATAACGAGAGAAAGGAAGCCTAAAAAAGCTCCTTTCCCCGTTCACATTTAATACATTGTTTTCACCTTTGGGTGCAAAATTTCATTATATTACCATACCTTCTTCTACGCAGTAGAAAAATTAAACTAAAGTGGTGTGCCAGGCGAATAATTCCCCAAAATTGGCTTTTGGCAAGCACTCAAGTACCGTACAGTTCCTCTAGACACTGGTCCTTTTATTCTTTATGTCGCTATGGAACCGAATAGATGCCGTCAACCAATTTGTTAATTCGAAATTCGTCATCCGAAAACCATGCCCAAGTTTCCTTTTCCTACTCCCTTCAACCCTGAATTCGGCTAAGCTAACCTCCGAGTAGAAACAAACTAACCGTACCACTCTCCCCAAAAAATCTAATTTCTTCCATTAGCATAGTTTTCCGGTACTTTCTTGCCTGGTAGGTAGCTGCTGCCTGCCTGGTTGACTACGATACGCTCCTCCGTTCGCCCGGCAGTGTTATACTGCTATTCATTTCAAGAGTCTCTCACTTAGTCCATCACGCTTAAGTACCCTCTCGGCAGGTGTCTTCTGACCGGGTCCGGTATAGACGACGGATTTTCCACGTTGGTAGGTACCGTCAGCGGGATCCTCATACAAGGGAAAGGGCCGGGATTTTTGCTCTTCCGTTGCTATTGTGAGCGTCTGTTCTGTTCTTTTATAGCTTTCCCTCTCAAAGAATAGTGCAGCACCGCACCGCAACCAAATGCACAGACACAAGTAGGATACACATAGTCACTAGAGAGCCATCTGCGAATCTTGGCCCGAAAAAAGCGTACACCTTTTGCAGAGCGTCCGGGTTTTTGGTCTCGGCCGGTAAATGAGATTTCATGAAAGCATAAATTTTGCAACTGAAGCTCCTTAATCCCCGCAACGAGAGTGTTATGGTAAGTGTGGTACTTGGATTCACGATGGAGCGTCGGAAGGAGGACGGAGGATGATTTCCCATTTTCGGACAATGATTTACGATTATGATCCCAAGTTTTGCACACCCTCATGAATGTTTCTACTACGTTGTAAATGTTGTAAAGGTTGCCACCGACTGGGAAGCGGTCAAGGTGGACAGACAACGATAGAGCGAGAAAGGGGAAATTGGCCATAAGTAGCACTCGTAATTGTTGCAATAGTTGTATGTACCTATAGTCGGCAGACGTTCCGGTTGTTCGCCGGGCACTGGGTTTTTGGTCGAGGTCCAAGCCAAAAGTGGCGAGAGCTGCCTGAATTACGTACCTTGATTACCTTGTCGGGATGCTGCAAGCTGTTTTATGGTTTTATTATGGTGCTAAGCAAGAGATGATTTTTCGTGGCGAGGGTGGAAAGAATAATGGGAAATGGGCAGGCTGTGGTTTGGGAATGCTGAAAATCAAATGATTTGTTGATTGGTGTGGATCTAATGACAAAATCTGATACTTTGCTTACAATATCGGCAAATAGCACTTTAATACCGTTTAAAAGGAATATTTTGCAATTTTTAAAAGAAATATAAAAAATGACCAACTCAACTTCAAAGCACTCCGTTTCGTAAATCTCACCGTTCATTGCGCTTTGGGTCACGAATGGTTCACCACGATTGCTACAAGTGCAAATGGCCTGCCAAATCAGGTACTTCGAAGCGAATTTCGACAGCTTCTTCGCTTGAACGGTCATCCACAGCAAACTTGTCCTTACCTGTAAAAAAATCCTGTCCTGGAAACTACTTGAAATCCTCTTTGATGCAGGTCTCATGATCAATTTAGTGAAAAGTTACTTAAAATACGATAGTCTCGTACTCAGACGCCCACCTATGAACCCCATAAAAAATCACAATTCAAAGTTGATTGTTAGCCACAAAAGCCTATTGATATAAACAACAATGGAAAACTTGCAAAACAAAACCTCATCTCTCTTATTCTCACTTCTGGTACTCGTAGAACCAGCGAGTATCTGACGCTAATGAAAAGCGCGTGCGGTTTTCCAGTGCGAAAACACCAAATGAATGAAGGAAAAGGGAAACCCATATTGAGTACAATATAAAACCATTAATCAATTTCCATCCCTCTTCGAGTGAGCTCGTATAACGAGGCTTGATGCGTAAAATCAGTTTAGCATCAACCTCCAGCACACTCCGGGTTCCAGTAGTGCCACTTTCAATAGTTAACCACAAACTGAGTTGTGTTCCATGGCGAAAACTATTCCATTCTGTCTGTACTCCGCCGCCGCCGGTTCGGATTCTGGGTGTAGAAGACGACGGCGTCTGTGTAATTCAAATAATAAACAAAGTCAGCTTTAATTAGAACATCCATTGTTTTCGCCGTTTTCCTCCCTCCTGCGTAGTAGAGATTCCGAAGACCGCTATAGACGTGTTATATGGGCATAGCTCTGTGGGGTGGTGGAAGGTGATCCCTCCGTCATAAAATAGCGAGACTGTGTGCTGTAATTTACACGATGAACTCCACTTGAGCGATATGGTTTGAAAAGGGCACTTTTTAGAGTTCATTATTCGCTGCATGTAAAATTAACAGTGTAACTGCAATCATGACTTGCGGCCCATCCGCAGAAGTAATGGGAATACGTACGTGTACAATATACATTCACAACAACAGTCGGCTGTCTGTAAGTAATGGCGACCAAGCCGTGAAAGCCTTGAAAACCACTTTACCGTTCTCGAAGCGGAAGCTGTTGTTCTACTATAAATACTCCTACACATCACCACCGTCAGATATTCAACCGAGCAATCAGCAGCACGGTAGTCATTGGTGAAAAGTGCTTTCACTAGCTGGATGCATTGACTTGAGAAACAATAGACGCTCCTGCGAAGTGTTGAAGAGCATACAGAAGGATTAGGTTACAAAGCAGTTTTTTTCGACGGCTTAAACCTATTTAAGGGGCGTGCGGTTCAAAACTGATGGTAACCGGTTCAAAGTACGATATGTATTTCTAGAGCCTACAGAGGTTTACATATCGATACTTTTTAAAATTAATTAAAACAAATTCCATGTGCGGTTTTTATATAAGAATATTCAATAAAAATGAAATTTTTTTCTGTCATGTAGTTAAAAAACAAACAAAAAAAATTCAACAAATTCGGTATTTTTTATAAAAAACTTAAAATGTTTATTTTTTAAAAAAAGCGTCAATGAATACTGTCATACCCGGAGAAAAAAATCGTTTTACACACACCACCAAATCTCAACTGTTACAGAGCTATTGAACTTTGCGTAAAAAACCCATTTATCTTAAAATACCTCCAGCTCGAAAAGTATACTTTGTATTTCAAATCCTTTAGTTTCACTGGAAAGGTGGGAAAATTTTCCATTGAACGGTGTTCTCACATCTTCCAGTCAATTAGTTTTAATTACCTTTAAGTTGTAAAGTGGTTAAAAATTGGCGTTTTTAATGAGGTTTTTGTGAATTTTCTCAAAATAATTAATTATCATTATAGCAATATCTATTATCCAAAAGATGGATTTTAGGACTATTCATAATTTATTCTTCAACATCATATTCCTATCTCTTCTCGTTTCTTTGTAATTTCATTACTAAATTTTTCCTGTAATCGACTTGCAGTGTTTAAAATACTCTAATCTAAAAAATATGCTTTATATCGTTATTTCCAAGGCTTAATTGGAAAGCTGAGAAAATTTCCATTGGATGTATGTATAAAAAACCTTTAGTTAAGTGTACTGAATAACTTTTTACTAGTAAAATAAATCAAAATTGGCGGTTTTTGGAGAGTTTTGTAATTATTCTAATTATTATTACACTAAAGCTATCGTTACTATTGTTCATTTGGTGTCCCTTAACATTATCTATAACTTGTTTGACACTTCATCCCTATCGCTTTTCATTTCGCAATTTAATAGTTAACACAGCATGACCTCACCACAAATGTAGTGGTTTCGAAATCGTTGGTTTTACATATGAAGCGAGGTGATAAAAATAATTTTGCTTCGAAACTAAAAGAGATAATTGAATGGAGTCAAAGAAAGAATTGTAGAATTTGATGAGATGCATTACTTTGATGATAATAATGGTGATGTTTAATATTTGCTTTTTAAAGTAAATTGACGAAAATGCTAAAAATAACATTCATTTTAAACTAATTTACTTTCAAAAGAATACTAAATACACTTAACTGAAATACATTTATATATTTTTCTCTGCAAATTTTTTCTAGCTTTCGAATAAAAATAAGAAAAGGTACAATAAGTGCCATACTTTTACAATTAGAGCTAGTGAAAATGCGATAAAAATATCAAAGTTCAATAACCCAAACACATGAAAATAAAAAAGATAGGTATATCAAGTCAAAGAACAAATTATGCAGCTCTTCAAGACTAACAATCAAAATTATCAAAATGGTGATGTTAACTATTAATATTTTCGCGTAATGAACGAAAAATCTATCAAAATTGTTAAATTTTAAATAAATTACTGTGAAAAGGTTACTTAACCTCATTAGCTGAAACATGTGAGGACGCCACTCAATTGGAAACCCTCTCACCTATTCAATGGATCCAAAATATTCGAAATACAAAGGACACTTTTTGAGCTAGAGCCAGTTTAAGACAACTAAGATTTTAACACAAAAAACTCAACAACTCAGCAACGGTTGAGATTTGACGGCATGTGTAGAACGATCTCCCTCTTCAAATAAGACAGTCAATCATCGAGTGGTTCCCAACCATGAACCAAACACCCTGTATATGGAAATGTGTGATATTTTCATTATACCTTACATTATTCAAATGTAAGAAATCTGTAGTTTTGCTAATATTTCGAGAATTTAGCGTGAAAAAGTTGAATTATAATCTAACCACTTTTTGTTGTTGAATTTTAAAAGTACATTATCGTGTCGAAGATAAAGGCGTAGTCCTGTGTTAAAAACAAACATCTGGTTCTGGACAAAGTTAAAAGCTTTATTGGAATTAACTGTTAAAAATTGCCTTCATGTTCTCATCACAAAACGTAAAAAAATTATCTTGTGTGAGAATCGAACTCACGACCGCTGGTTATAACGGATCATCACCATTGTAGTCGAATAATTCGGGTGCTGCGAATCATAAACTAGATTTTTTATTTAATTCGTTTATTTGACACGACTCATAGCGGTAGCTTAACGTAGCCGTAGATCTTTGATATGCTTACAATATGTAATAATATAAATAAAAATAAATATTATTGACAATCTATTGGATCTCGTGCATGTAACTTCTTATTGTGCGGGGAGACCTTCTGTCGCAACTGGAGTTGGGCGGGTACGGAAATTTGGGCCGGGTACGGGTCGGGTCGGATCTTTTCGAAATATTTCGCACTTACCAGTACAAATGTTTTTGAATGTTCGAATAACCTTTTTTCGTCAATATCAAAAAGAGATAACTTATCCTCGTAGAAAAATATTAAAACAAGCATAATTTTCCCATTTTGACATACATTCGTCCTAAAGAAGACAGTGTGTCGAATGAATGAGACTATCCATAGAATTCAAAGTGGAAATGTATCATCTAGAAAATTTCTTTGCACAAAATTACGCTGTACTACACAGAAACATTTATTGATTAATGTTGATTAATGTATTAATGTTGTAAATTTCTTTCATCTTTCCGACATTCAAAAATAAAAACAGTTGCATGGGAAAGATATGTATTGTATGACTTATATCGATCTGTTCTGTTTAAGGAAAATAGTCTAAATTAATCACCAGGCATAAAAAATTGTAGACTTTTTATGGCTTATTGACAAAAATGTTTTACGTTACTACAAATTTTATTGATAAGTTTATTTAAAAAGGAATGTTTACATGTATACCTTATATGCACACTATCCTGGCCGCGAAATGTTACAAAAAATTCAAGATACATAATATTTTTATTAATGCGTGAAACAAATCACAAAATTTCAAATGCAGGCGGAGTCGATCATTCCTAACCAGGGGAGTGGCACGCCGATGTCGATGTACAGACGGTGACAGTAGTTAACATATGGTGGGCCCAGCCGCTTCTACGCCCATACCTCCCATGCTCTTTCATAGGGTTGTTTTAATTTTAACAAAGGGAGATGTGGATTTGAAAAAAATGGCAGGGGCTGTTACTATACCAATTGCGTGAAGTTGGTTACAATGGTATATAGAAATCGAAGTGTTACATTCGAAATGTAAATATCATACAATCTTGTGTATAATTCTGTATCATTTGAGTATTGATCGTCGAGTGTAACAAAGAAGTTATGCGAAACTCAATTTGTTTATTTTAAAAAAATGACGAAAGCAATGGATTTGACTATTTTATCGGCGAAAACACGTAAAGCCGATGAAAAACAAAGACAAATTAGTTTGATTGATTATGTATCACATTAAATTGTGGGAGCCAAATTACCATCAAACAGACAAGTTTTGGAATTCTTTTGCTACAATATGCGATTTAAAAAACTATCCGCAAAAGAAAGTGCAAGACTAACGATTTATGCTGCTTCAATATTTTTTTTTTTCCAATTTGTTTATTTGATAAGGCACGTATGCGTTAGCTTAAAGGTGCCATTTTTTCATTGTTTTACATTTTGAATTTCTTAAAACTAGGGGGATACACATTTCAATATTATTTTGTTTTATATAATAAAACTAAAAAAAAAACTACAGCTAACTTATACATATAAAAGAGGGTATAGTATAATATTCGTAAGATTTGGGGGACGGGTCATTTGTGTGTTCTTTGTATAGTAATTCACTTTATGATTTTTAGAAGGGAGATTGTAGAAAAAATAATTATTAACTAAGCGGAACATTTTACAAGCTTATTAACTAGAGATAACTAGAAAGAGTGGTTCAAGATTAAGGGGAATTAATTAGGACTATTTTAAAGTAGTGGTACTGTTGCGCATTTCTTAACGAGATTAAATATTGTTCAACTAAAACTAGAAGATAGGGGGGCACATAAATTTTGGGAAGATATTCAAGGGGAGAAGGGGGTGAAGTCATACATCTGTGTATCAGAGACATGGGAGGGTGGGTGGACAAGGCTGAAGGGGGGGGGGGGGGGGGTGAGATATAAACTTTCAGTTTCCGGCATCAGGAATTAACGGCCAGGATTACAGATTCGAATGGATTGATCAACTAACACTAGAAGATAGGGGGGCACATAAGTTTTGGGAAGATATTCAAGGGGAGAAGGGGGTGAAGACATACATCTGTGTATCAGAGACATGGGAGAGAGGGTGGACAAGACTGAACGGGGGGGGGGGGATATAAACTTCAGTTTCCGGCATCAGGAATCAACGGCCAGGATTACAGATTCGAACGGATGTATCAAGTATTGGGACGCCGGGCGGTTTTCCTCGAGCCGGCAGGGGTTCCTCCAGACGATTTCGTAGTACGGTTCAGATACGGATCGGGAACACACCGCGCTGCGCGTGTGATGTTGTACTGTAGATCTCGTGTTGTTGGTTCATTCGACAGATGTTTTGTCTCGTCTTGGAGTCGTATCAAACCATCGTTGGGGTACGGTAGGCGGAAGAGGGCACTTCTGGGAATGATAAGAGAAAAGATAGGGGCATTTAAATTTGGATATTGATGGTTTTGAGGAACGTGTATATAAGGGACATGTAGAGAATATCGCGGCTTGCTAGTACATCTCGAACCGGGACATTGGGTGATCTTCCTCGGGCCCGAAGGGAATCGAATAGTTGAGATCTGGCAGAACAGTACTCGGCACATGCCCAGACAACATGTTCGATTTCGTGATAACCGTTGCCACAAGCGCAGATACCGCTATCCACGAGCCCAATTCGCCGGAGATGTGCGTCCAGCGTGTAGTGATTGGACATGAGCCGAGACATCACGCGAATGAAATCCCGACCCACATCCATCCCTCTGAACCAAGGTTTCGTCGATACCTTAGGGATTATCGAATGTAGCCACCTTCCCAGTTCACCATTGCTCCATGATGTTTGCCAACTTTCGAGGGTTCTCTGATGAGTAATACTGAAAAATTCGCTGAAGCTAATTGGTCTTTCATATATGTCACCTTGTAAAGCGCCCGCCTTAGCTAAAGAGTCCGCTTCTTCATTACCTGGAATGGAGCAATGCGAGGGAACCCAAACTAAGGTAATCTTGTACGATCTTACAGACAAAGCACGCAGGCGCTCCCAGATTTTCCCCAGAAAATATGGAATGTGCTTTCTAGGTTTCATTGAACGGAGAGCCTCGATTGAGCTGAGGCTATCCGAGACAATAAAGTAATGATCGGTGGGCAAAGTATCAATGATCCCAAGGGTATACTGAATAGCAGCAAGTTCTGCGACGTAAACTGAAGCAGGATCATTGAGTTTGAATGAGGCGGTGAGGTTTTGATTGAATATACCGAAGCCAGTGGAGCCGTCGAGGCTTGACCCGTCGGTGTAAAACATCTTGTTGCAGTCGACTTCTCGAAATTTACTATGAAAGATGCTTGGGATCACTTGCGGGCGTATGTGATCCGGGATTCCACGAATCTCGTCTTTCATGGATGTGTCAAAGAAAACAGTTGAATCAGAAGCATGAAAGAGATTGACACGGTTGGGATAGTATGAAGAAGGATTGATATTTTGTGCCATGTAATCGAAGTACAAGGACATAAATCGGGTTTGAGAATTGAGCTCGATAAGCCTTTCGAAATTTGCAATTACTAACGGGTTCAAGATATCGCATCGGATGAGCAATCGATAGGAGAGTTCCCAAAATCGATTTTTCAGCGGAAGGACGCCCGCCAGCACTTCTAAACTCATCGTATGTGTCGAGTGCATACAACCCAAAGCAATACGCAAACAACAATATTGGATTCGCTCTAGTTTGATGAAATGTATGTTCGCAGCGGAGCGGAAACAGAAACTCCCGTACTCCATCACCGACAATATTGTTGTTTGGTACAGCCTGATCAGGTCTCCTGGGTGGGCACCCCACCATGTTCCGGTTATTGTACGGAGAAAGTTGATCCTTTGCTGGCACTTCTGTTTCAGATACTTAATGTGACATCCCCAGGTTCCTTTAGAGTCGAACCAGACCCCGAGATATTTGAAAGTTGAAACCTGAGCAATAGTTTGACCCATTAATTGAAGCTGTAGTTGCGCTGGTTCACGCTTCCTTGAAAATACGACTAGCTCAGTTTTCTCCGTGGAGAACTCGATACCTAGCTGGAGGGCCCAAGCAAACAAATTGTCCAAGGTATCTTGCAATGGTCCTTGCAGATCGACGGCTTTGGGACCTGTAATAGAGAGCACACCGTCATCTGCAAGCTGCCTTAGCGTGCAGGAATTGACAAGACATTCGTCAATGTCATTCACGTAAAAGTTATAGAGAAGGGGGCTTAGACATGAGCCCTGGGGAAGACCCATGTAGCTAATTCGTGATGTCGATAAATCACCATGCGAAAAATGCATATGTTTTTCAGACAGCAAGTTTAGCAAAAAGTTGTTTAGAGTCGGTGAAAGACCATGCTGGTGCAGCTTCTCAGAAAGAATTTTGATAGAAACTGAGTCAAAAGCCCCCTTTATATCTAGGAAAACTGATGCCATCTGCTCTTTGCTAGCATAAGCCATTTGAATTTCTGTTGAGAGCAACGCAAGACAATCGTTCGTCCCTTTGCCTTTGCGGAAACCAAATTGTGTATCTGACAGTAAGCCATTTGCTTCAACCCAATTATCGAGGCGAAACAAGATCATTTTCTCGAACAACTTTCGGATACAGGACAGCATCGCAATCGGTCGATACGAGTTGTGGTCGGAGGCTGGTTTTCCTGGTTTTTGAATGGCAATGACCTTCACTTGCCTCCAGTCATGAGGGACAATATTACCCTCAAGAAACTTATTAAATAAATTCAACAAGCGTCTCTTGGCAGAGTCTGGCAGATTCTTTAACAAGTTAAATTTTATTCTGTCTGGCCCTGGGGCTTTATTGTTACATGATAAGAGAGCAAGTGAGAACTCCACCATCGAAAACGGTGTTTCGTTCGCGTTATTGTGAGGGGACGCGGCGCGGTAGATCTTCTGTGCCGGGGCGGAATCCGGACAAACCTTCTTGGCAAAATCGAATATCCAACGGTTTGAATATTCCACGCTCTCATTGGTACTGTTTCGGTTTCGTAAGCGCCGGGCCGTACTCCAAAGAGTGCTCATCGATGTTTCTCTCGTTAGTCCGTCGACGAACCGGCGCCAGTAGCTACGTTTTTTGGCTTTTATCAAACTCTTCATGCGCGTTTCCGCCATCGCGTACTGTCGGTAGCTAGCTGGCAGCCCGTCGTCCCGGAAGGTCTTATACGCAGCGGCCTTCTCCGCGTACACGTCTGAGCACTCTTTGTCCCACCATGGATTGGGAGGACGCCCGCGTGAATTCTCGTCTGGTACGCGTTTAGTCTGAGCTTGAATCGCGGTATCGAGAATCAAGCCAGCCAGGAACCCGTACTCTTCCTCCGGAGGAAGCTCTTGTGTCGATTCTACTTTTTCGGATATCGCGGACGCGTAGCTCTTCCAATCAATATTTCGTGTGAGGTCATACGAAACATTGATTGTATTCGGTGGCCCTGAACCGTTAGCAATATTAATTACGATTGGCAGATGGTCGCTGCCGTGGGGATCAGAGACTACCTTCCACATGCAATCTAACCGCAGCGATGTCGAGCAGAGGGACAGATCTAAGGCGCTCGGTCGCGCGGGAGGGACAGGAATCCGTGTCATTTCACCCGTATTCAAAATAGTCATATTGAAGTTGTCGCAAAGCTCATGGAGTAGGGTAGATCGATTATCGTCATGAAGGCAACCCCATGCCGTGCCGTGGGAGTTAAAGTCACCTAAAACTAGCCTCGGTGCGGGGAGGAGTTCCGCAATATCGCAAAGCCGTCGGTGGCTAACTGAGGCTCTAGGGGGGATGTAGGTGGAAGCAATGCAAAGTTCTTTGCCTTTAATTCTGGTTTGGCAAGCGACAACTTCAATGCCTGGTGTCGAGGGGAGGTCGATCCGATTGAAAGAATAGCACTTTTTGATCCCCAAAAGTACTCCTCCGTAAGAGTCTTCTCGATCCAAGCGAATAATATTAAAATCGTGGAAGTGTAGGGTTATTTCTGAAGTGAGCCATGTCTCGCATAGGGCAAATGCATCGCATTTCAAATTATTTAGTAAGATTTTAAACGAATCGATTTTCGGGATAATGCTTCTGCAATTCCACTGTAGAACAGTGATTAAATCCTTGACCTCGTTCGATGAATTAGCCATCGAAGGATACAATCGCTGAAAGGAGGGGCCATTTCGCAGTGAACTGCATCAAGAATGTTTTTACTGCGGGGAGAAAGCTTATCAAGATACTTTTAAGGGGGTCAGAAATGTTTAACGCTGTAAGAATACGGTCTACAATGTCAGAGAAATTTATTAAGCCAGCACTGTTTTCTTTCTCTGGCTGAGATATGGGAACACTTGGGGTTTTTGATGTTCCTGGAAGTGCTGGGAACTCCTTTTCTGAGCTCAGGTTACTGAGACCGGGAGCGACTTGCTTCGGTTTTGCACCAGTACTTCCTTGAGTAGTTATTTTAGGGGGACCATGAAGAGACACCTTCTGGCCTTTACGACGAAGCTTGGAAGAGGAAATGTTCTTCCTTTTTCTACTACTTCTAGGCACAGCAGAAGATGTTCCCTCCTGGGGTTCATCACAGTCGCCTTCGTCAGTAGACAAGTTGGTAAAGATGTTCGTAGAGACAGGTGGCGTAGCTATCTTAAGCATTTCTGCAAAAGATCGCTTAGAGCGTCCCTGAAGGGAACGCTTAAGATTTTCCTCGCGCTGTTTGTACGCGGGACATGAAGGGAGATCATGTGGGTTTCCCCCACAGTAGAGGCACTTTTCGACATCTCTACCACAGGAATCATCCGCATGATTCCCACCGCATTTCCCACAGCGGGCTTTATTGCTACAATGGGAGGCTGTGTGTCCCAATTGTTTGCAATTAGTACAGTTCATGACCCGCGGCACAAAGAGGCGAACAGGTAGACGAACCTTGTCAAAAAGGAGGTAATTAGGCAGGGCAGAGCCGGCGAAGGTCACCCGATAAGAGTCTGAGTTGACGTATGTTTTCTTCCCGTCAGCTGCGACTGATGCTGAATGCAAACGTTTGCATTCCAGTATCTTCACTGGTTTAAGCATGGGGTCTTTGAAACAGCCAGTCCCATATTTTAGCAGGTCCTCGCAATTCAGACTCGAATCGGAAACGACCCCACTGACTTCAACCCTGCTAGCTGGAATATACACCCTGTACTCCCTCGTAAAGGGCTCGTATCCAGCAATATCGTTTGCCTGAGTTGAACTGTTAACCACCACCCGAAGCTTATCAGGCCGAATTTTCGATATTTCTGTCACGGCCGAATACCGATCCGTCAGAACTCGAGAAATCTGCAACAGATTCAAACACTTTTTTTCTTTGGTCCGAAAGAAGATCACAAATGGCCCGGTGGCCGAGCTCGGATATACCTTGAGCCGGGGAGCCGATTTTATTTCGACGTCCATCTCACCTTGAGATGAACCGCCGTCAGTGGAAGTCATTTTTGCACGGGCCTATTGCCCAGTGCACGTTATTAAGACAACCAAGAAGGGGAAACGAAAACTAATACTTAGCTTGTGTATGTAACGGTATCCAGACGGCTTACTAGAAGAACACTGTTTCACTTCACTGACCGGCTAACGGTACTCAGAAACAGAAACACACAAGAAGGGAAAAAATACTGAAACCTCAACTAGGCGCAGAGTGTGTAAATAACCTTGAACGCGGATTAACACTATTTGTCGCTATAGAGTGTACGGACCGATGACAAAAGACTTCTATCTCGACTGAGTGCTCGATAACGAATGAGCTTCAATATTTTGGCAACAAGCGCGTACACCAATTCGCGAATTTCATAAATGCGTCGGTAAGCTTCTCAAAATGTACAAAGATTTGAAATCCTTCAAACTGCTTCTCTAGAACGAACCATCAACCGAATCTGCGTCGATAATGCTGCCACTTTTGCAGAAAATTCCAAGCTGCAAGCATCTAGTTCCCCGGGTCCTGATGGCGTTCCCTCGAGTGCATCGGATGTCTTCTTGAGCCACTACAGCGAGTCTTAGTGCTAACACTCACTACTGGAACATTCCCTTCCTGCTGGAAAGCAGCGCACATGTTCCCAGTTCACAAAAAAAAGAAACAAATCGCACATTGATAATTATCGCGGAATCTCGTATCAAAACTATTCGAGCTGCTTGTTTTAGATCCTATTTTCATTCACTGCAAACACTACATTGCAACAACACGGTTTTATGCCTAAATGATCGACGACGACAATACTGACGGATTGCAAACCGATGCTATTTACATGGATCTAACTCCTGCGATGGTTTCGTTCTTACCTCGATGGAACGCAATTCCAAATCAGCATTAAGAACTGTCTATCTTCACCATTCGTCACTACATCCGGCATCTCACAAGAAGCAATCTCGATCCAGTAATATTGCTCCTTTACTTTAATGCTGCATAGGTTCATTTTTTGATGTAATAAGCATTTTAAGTAAGGCTTTATGCGAAAATTTAAGATGATAATTTCAATTGATATTTAACCCTATTGAACACCTCTAGTTCTCCATACAAACTTTGGTTTTAATCCTTTGCGACGCGATTTTTTTCATTATTAATACTATTATTTTTAGCCTTATATAGGTTTTCAGAGTCGCTGATTCTGATTTTGATGTCGAAAATGTAAAATTCAGAATGGCGGGCCCAGAATGGCGACTGTGTGACCCAAACAACTCCCGTGAATCGAGCTTTATACTGGCTGTAACAGTTCTCCATACAAAATACAGTTTTAAACTGCGAAGCCCCGTTCCAATTTTTTTAAAAAAAATTTTCGCCGGGTTCTCCCTAGAACTCCAAACTTTTTTTTCATTTTGTTTCGCAGTGTTATTTTTGAGAATTTTTCTATTGCATCGAACTACACCAAATTTTTGGTAGCACCTTAGAAAATTATTTTAACGGTTTCTTTGAAAATAAGGCGAACCTTCCCTCATTCGTTTTGGTAGTTTGTGTTAAAAAAGTGTCCTAAATTAATAGGAACAATTAAATGGAGGAACCTGCTTTAGGAGACGAAAAAGAAACTTGTTTTCGTGATTTTTGAAAAGGGAAGGAAATGTTCTATCTATTTGAAAATGTATGTAAACATTTCAAAAATAAAAATAAAAATTTTCGTTACTGTAATACCTAATTGGTGCAAAAAGTGCAGCTCGTAATTCTGGTTGCAATTGATGAAACAACAAAAAATTCATTTTCCGTAACATTTTTCCGCGGTTTTCCCAAAAGTTATATATAAAAATTAAAAAACAATATATTTTTGCCATCTTGTATAGAAACGTTATGCAATCACTCTAAAAATCGTCAACCTAATCCCGGTCATTACACTCAGTTCGTCGAAATCGGAAAATGTTTCTGTGTGTATGTATGTATATATCTGTGTATGTGTGTATGCGGATAAAAATGTCACCTCTGTTTCTCAGAGATGGCTGGACCAATTTGCACAAAGTTAGTCTCAAATGTAAGGTACCTTCCCATCGGCTGCTATTGAATTTTTTGGATTGGATTGGATTTGGATTTGGATTGGACTTCCGGTGCCGGAGTTACGGGTTAAAGAGTGCGACCACGCAGCAAATTCCCATATAAACTGAAATAAAAAATTCCCAAAGGGGGGAGTAAAGAAAAAAATTCAAAATCGAATTTGTATTTTTATGCCAAATGACTTCAAAATGCATGAAACGTCTAAATTTGATGTAATCTCGAAACAAAACCGACGAAAATTGACCTTTTTGAACTTTGGTGTATTTTTGCCTTTCTCATATTGAAAGGTTTTGCAATCACTTTAAAAATGTCAACCTTATCCCGGGTATGCGGCGAGGGGTTGCTTCCCCCCATTACACACCACCCTTTGCGAAACCTCTTCTTTTCCCTTAAGTCCCCCATACCCCTGCATGATAAAATAAGTTTTCCGAAAGACAACATTGAGCTAATTAAATATTATACGGACCCCTAGGATCCTCCTCTTGAATCCGCCGCTGGTTTCAAGTGTTTCAGCTTCAAAACATAGCATCTCAAGTTCGTAGCTGTCGATCCATTGTATGTATGTTCAAATCGTACTGAATATGTAATTTACATTTCCACTATTATATTGAACATAACGAGCTATGGAATCGAAGTTTGGGCAAATGAGAAAGGCACCATTGCACCATTAGGTGAATCAAAACAGGTTTTTACGTAGATTTTTTACAAACTAAATTCGAAATAATGAACCCTTTTTTTACGAACCAAATCCGTAAAAAAAGGTTGACACGGAAACAAATTCTCTATCGTTTTCATGAATAAAAAATCATGAAACCAAAAATTTGGTCATCCTTAGAAATCATGATAATGGTTCATCATATCATGATGAAAAAGACGAAGATCATGAACTATAATAAGCACTCCCATGATTACTGATCATGGTCGCTACTTGTGTAACACATACCGGCAATGTTTGCCATGTGACAGCCTGGTTGCCGCTATTTAGGGGTATTCATTCAACTGTTTTCGTTCAGGACATCATATTGAATGAGTCAAGTTGAACAAATGTAGACTGAGTCAGGGTTATCAAAAACGCAGAATAATTTGTATTTATACTGATTTTCAGCCATTTTCAGACCAAGAATCTGTATGTGCAGATATACAGATTTTTGCATGTATGTCTAGATATGCAGATCTTTGAGAAGTGATGTTACTAAACCTATTTTAGAAATATTTTTTTAAGTTTCAGTAATATTTCCTCTGTCTCTCTCAGCTTAGCCCTCTATATTAGGCTGCGGACGTTGACGAAGTCGACTTAAAATGACTTTTACTGTCAGCCGTGTTGACAAACATTGCTTCACAGTTTAATGGCAGTGTTGGTAAACCCGGCTCACAGTTAAATTCATTATTTATGTCGACTTCGTCCGCGTGCACAGCCTAATTAAAAAATCTTCACTTTTGAGAGTGGTCGCTCATTCTGAAAGGTAAAGGTTTGTAATACACTCAGGTTGGCACCCAGCAAACGCCTGGATGAAGTCTACTTCCGGAAACGTTTATTTGTAATGCTCTGTGACTTTGTTAATTCTCAATTTTTTGTCCGAAAATTCGACAGCTACATTGGTCGACTTAATGTATGTTATATATCAACAAAAGTCATTAAATGAAGAAGAAAATTATTTTTCCATTGTGCACATCGGTGAAGTTCAAGTTTCTGGATACAAAATATCCGAACGATTTGTAGTGTTTTTTTGACGAAAATGTAAGCAGGTCCTTGCTTGACTGATTTAAACCACAGGAATTAATGTCTTCGATAGATAATCCACCAAAACGTTAAACAACTCAAATGATTCGTTACAGATATCGACACAGATTTTTCGAAGAGTAAATACAGATGAAAAGATTTTTTAGGGCAAAAATACAGATTTAATTTTGGCAACCCTGGACTGAGTCTTTCGTGATGATCGAAGAACTTTAAAATCACGTAAATAAAGTAAGTTTGATCCAATAACTATTATTGGTTTCTAGGCCCAAACCAAAGTGTATATTCGCACTAGCCATTGGCGTTTATTCGAGGCTTAGTGGATTTGGACACAGTTGTTATACTATGACGATAAATATTACAATCCTGTTTTAAAGCAGCTCACAAGCTAATATGTTTTTAGCACTAATTTGCGGAAAAATTACAGCACACTTTATTTAAAAATTACGAAAATTCTCATGGTGTTTTGTGATATTTAGAAGTGAAAATTTTCTCGCATACCGAATAGGAAATAGATAAGCCATAAGCTCCCGAATCAGTCAAGGGACAAAAAAAGGAAACAGTATTTAGATTATCTCTATCCTATGCTGGTGGTGCAGAAGCTAAAGCATTGATCTCAAAAGGTCCTTCATTGAGGGAATATTACCAGTACGATCAGCACTACACCGCAGTTGCCCAAATGCGCGTTAGAAATCGGCTGCGAAAGCTGTCAATGACGATAGTTAATAATGGCCAATTTTCCAATTAACTTGAAAATCAAGAAAATAAAATCGTCGAGCATTGCTATTTTGCGCAGACTATTTAATAAGCACATTAGGATCTTCTAAATAGTGACAGATTTGTTTATACACGAACAATTATAAAATGCTCAAACTGCAGTTATTCGTTGCATCATGCATCATACGATGCATCAATACTGCTGCTCAATCATTTTCAATATAATTGGCGATTTTAAAATCTGTTCACTAGGGTTCTAACACGGTCTTTGAGCAAAAACCCTGGTAAATGAATAAACGTCGCTTTGAAATTAAGTCTTTTGCATGAAAATTCTGCCAGTTTCATGATAGTAATTGTGAGAGGTTAATTTATTTTAGTAAATAAATTATAATAGGATTGATAAATCCATAATTTATTTTCTATTTCATAAAATAAATTCACAATTTTCAGAAAATTGATTCATGTTACCTGGAATCAGAATCGTCATTAAAACGCCTGAAATTATACTCGTCGACTTAAAAAGAATAACGCATATACAGTAGGATTCCGTTTTTGGCAACAATTTTATTTTTTTTTTCAGTTGCCAAAACCGGAACCGTGCCAAAAATGGAACCTTATTTTTAAAGTTTGGATTTTCAATTTACGATTTCAAAAATGTTTCAAAGATTTTTAATCATTTGTTAAATGGAATGAGATGAAAGAAAAAATAAGCAAATTCAATTTTATTCGTGTTTTTATCAAATTCAGACGTCGTACGGTTTGGTAAAATGCTACTTTCGACGCTCAAAACCTCTAGCACCTTGGGTATATATCCTGGAGAATTAGTGTCTTTAGAAAAGTATCTTAGATGGAAATGATAATTATTTTGACATCTTTGGTTTTGATCTAGATAAGTAGAAACTGATCTAGATCAGTTCTATCTTTTGCCAGAGGTGTTCTATCAAAAAACTTTCTTCGGCAAAGTTGTTTGTTTGATATTTTTAACACATGTACTGAAGACATTTATACTTTATAACTTATGTAGATGGCGCTACATGACATTTAAAAAAATACTTGAGAAAATGAATTTTAACATTTTTTTATGAAAAATATATCTAGAAATAAATGTTTTATTCCTAAATCTTCGCAAAAAATGCAATAATAAAAAAAAGCTTCAAAGTGTGATAAATGTTATCATGACATTCGCACCTGGGATTGTTATCTTTTCTTTCGTGATATTAATGAACAATTTTCTAAAAAAATAGCTCTTTTAAAAAATACATAAATTTTGTTCTCATTTTCGATCTTCCAATTGGAATTGGTAGATTGAAAATCAAATTGCAATGTTTGAAGATAGTTAGGTTTAAAGAAAATCTGTATAAATCACTTGCAACTATCCAAACAAAACGGATTGAAACATCAGTGCTACTGTGAAAATGTGCTCCAAAAAAATTTCCAAAAACCTCTAGAACAATGCATTTGCGAAATCATGGCAGATTAACCATTATAGATAGCCTTGTTGATTTAGCAAACTTGCTTCAATTCATTTGTGTTATTATATTGTAGGGTATTTCGCAGGAAAAATTCACACATCTAAACAGTCGATACTTTGAACACCTCAACCACAAGGACCACCCTAATTCCATTCATTTGAAAAAAATCGCCAAAAAAAACTAACAAATGTTCCAAAGCTAAACCAAACTATTTGGGGGCCACCAGTTTTGTATTCCCAAATACGTCTTTGGAACGCACCATGGTCAGCTTTCGATATGTAGGGGAATTATGGTTAAAACCGACACCTTAAGCTTAACACTTTTTCTAAGTTGCCACAAAACCAATAAAATTATAATTTTTATGCAGAATTCTTCTTCAGAAAATTCTTAACAAGACTTAATTTTTTCAGCGCTTCAAAAAATTAATTTCATTAAAAAATATTGGTTGTAAAACTTGGAAAACAAAGTGATTTTTTGTAAGCACTGCGGGTAAAACCGACACCCCATAGGGGTAAGATCGACACCCCCTTTAATTTATTTTCTCTCCACTTAATTAAAATCTTTATCTTTATTAAACATGAGATATATGCTTGATTAATAAAGTGTGAGTATGTATGATGCAAATATGTGCTTTTTATTGCTTCATCATGTAGTGAGGGGAAGAAAGTTCGAAAGCGTAGTACTATAAATAAGAGTATTTTATGCTATAGGATTATTTATTGATATGAGTATTTCCAAATAATCCTTGCGCACATCATTGCAACCTCCAGTGTCATTTTATTTCATAAGAGAAGATTTTCAAGCGTTCTACGTTCTGCTAATTGGATTCATTCACTTATAAATGACACACACACTTCTTAGTAAAACTATCTTTTTCAGATTTCATTTTTAGGAACCTGATCATCAACGATCTATTGGAGTATACATAATATCATTGTCTCATTGTGATAAAATTCGTCTGTGACAAACCAAGAGAACACTATAAATTCGGTTTGATGATCTTTTTGCAGAAATAGCAAAAGCTTCGTTAGAATCAGATAAGCAAAAATTCCAATTTTTGATTTTTAAAGAGAAATAAACACAATAAAAGTATTTCTGTGTGTTTCTGCTAATACTATAGTGTTCTAATAGGCTAATTGAAGTGTCACAAAGATCCCCAGTATTTTGAAATGAATCGCAACTATACACAACCATCTTAACAGGGTGTCGGTTTTACCCTAACCATAGGGTGTCGGTTTTACCCCAACAGCGTACATTTTTTTATAAAAGCAATTAAAAATATTGAATTTTTCAAACTCGTCTTCAATGCACCTAGTTGATCATAGGACAGGCCGATAATAATAGGTACTGAAAAATGGGGTGATTTGAAAAGCTTTCGTTCGGTTAAAGCCTTAAAATCTATCAACGAAATTTTACATCCAGACGAGTATGAACGCTGCTGTCGAATGTTTTGTTAATTTTTATGACATTCGGCGCACTAACGTAAATCCAATTTTTCTTCAAATGCTCTAAATAAACGTACTAATAATATTGTATCATTATGAAATGAATAAAAATTTGATTTCTAGGAAAAGTTGTGGGGTGTCGGTTTTACCCACAGTGTCGGTTTTTCCCACAATTCCCCTACTGAAAATTTAGTGCCAAGTTAATCGTCGTAATAATCCAAAGAGAAAGAGGCTCGCTTTGTTACTAAGGTTCTATTGAAAATTTTCTCCAGAACTAGTCTTATTATGCAGTGTAGCGCATTCCTCTTTACTTGACTCTTAAAGTGCTCTGGGTCTTGCTATAAAAATTGATTCCGTCAGACACTAGTTACACTGTTACCAGTTATATTATACATAAATAATTCATTTCTATACTTATTGTGATCATTAGACACAACACGCATAGTGTACAATATAGTTAACCCTTAAATGCATAACACTGTTTCAAAACAACATTGCGAAAAACATCTCAAAATTATCACAGTAATGAATTGAAACTATGAGACAATTAAACAAAATTAAACAAAAATGATTTGCCCCTTTGAGGGTTAATATGACTTCCATGTTTGGAAATAAAGTCAAATGTGATGTCAATTGATATAAAAAAATATTTATTGCACAGTTTTAAAAGACTTATTATGTACAACAAGAATGTTGCCAAAAACGGAACCCATTTGTTGCCAAAATCGGAGAGTGCCAAAATGGGAGCATGCCAAAAACGGAACGTGCCAAAAACGGAATCTTACTGTACTGCGTTACGGACAAATAATTCATGATTTGATGCACAGAAATCATGGTGTATTTTCATAACACGAAAAAACACTATATTCCGAAAATCATGAGTCAGTTTTCTCATTTCGAGGAACGAATTTGTTCCCGTGAGTATCTACAGTTTGAAGTTGCATGCAGTTTAATATATTCTTAGCTAAATGATACGAATATTTAAATGTTACGGTATTTTCGGAATGAGGTTGACGAGAAAACTACGAAAATCGATGTCTGAAGCCATCTTGAAATAAAGTGTATAGAAAATTCTAAACCAGTTTTTTCGATGAAACTCATCCACAATTTGATGTCCCTATCAGAATAGCAAAATTTTTCAATCTCGAAATCCGATATTATTCTTACTATCTCCATATTGGCAGACCTCCCCTATTACAGAAAACGTTGTCACAACTTGCATTCCGCATCCTCCATGGAGAAATTTTAATGACAGCAGCATGTTATTATCTCTACTTTATGACGATCGAAAGTACGCTCCAGGAACAACGTGTTGAAAATTGGCTGACAATTCGTTCTTCCAGGGCCTGAGTGACTGCATGCTTCTGCGGCGCACACACAGTGTGTATAGCCGATGCAAAGCACTGGCGGAACTGGTTGGATAGAAGGAACCATGATTCCGGCACTGACGATGGTTGGCTGGTTAAACACCACTATGCAAATTAGTGTCTGGCTGCGATGTGGTGCCTGGATGGTTGCTCCGAGAAAGATCCGGTAGTCTAGCAGCGGATGCTGTTTCCTTGACTTACGGGTGGTATTCATAGTGATAGTCCACCGGAGGAACATTTTATCAAGCCAAATGAACTGTCAAAATCCGGGATCTAAATGAACCTGACGTCGTAAGAAGAATATGTTTCTGTATCTGAATATGTTAGATAATTATTGATTATAACAATAAAGTTTGTTTTGCTAGGAAAATAAATCTTTTGATTAAAATATTGTAGGTTTCACAACCGCAAGTTCGGTAGTTGTAACTGCTTTTCAAAATTTCATTACGGCTAACACGTATTTGAAACACCAAGATATTAAAATTTTCCCAACACAAACATCTTTCGTACCACCCTCACGCTAGTCACCCGACGTAAATCCCGAGCTAAATTCAGCGACAATATTAATACCGCTAGGATCTAGTCAACACGGCACAGGAAAGTCACATCTTGACTTCCGTGTCTTAGGCATCATCCACCCGGAGCTAAGATATAGGATACTTAGCAGGAAGTGCGGCCTCTTTCAGCTCACCGAGCCATCGCTTCGCCGTCGCAACGGAAGCAACGCACTTTAACTGATTATGCAACGTGCGCCCCGCCATGTTTACACACGCAGTCAGCCAGACGTCACAAGGAGCGCGCTTCATCCAGGCCGAAGATTATGTTTAATAATTATTTCTGACAGCAGCAGGCTGATACCATCGTCAGCCTGGCATAAACCTATGCATAGACGCTGATCTAGGCGAAGCAGTTTATGGTTTTTGATGATATCACCTCAGCCTGCGGGGAACGCGTCGATTCGGCCTATCAACGGCAACGACAGCTGATGGAATTAACGCTGGGGTGTTTTCATTACACTGTGCGACACAAAGTATCAAACAGCAGTGGATTCGTTTTTATGAAAGTATACAAATTCAAAGGCGACAACAACCCAATGAGGATTTTGCTATTAGATAGTATGTTTTCTGATAGAGAAAATCGGTGCGATTTACTCGAATTACACGAAAATTGTCGCACAGTGTTATTGAGAAAATTTAACGCTTTTTACAAGCGGAGGGACTTACTTGGAACCGACACTTATGCTTTAAATTTAAGAGAGTGATATTAAGAAAAGCCATTTTCGGCACCTACCTCCCTATTTTGATATTTCAAAAATACAAAGTGGCGCTGAAGCGATTTAAATTTACATCGTTCACAATATGGCTTATATGCTGCTGCCATCACAACTTAACATTGAGGGAGGGTCCTCTTGTGTTTAATGCAATAATAACAGAAGGAGCGCGTGAAACACTGATTAAACGAAGTCTAAAGGATGCGTTTGGGATTCGGGTTGTTTGGAATCAGTTGGCAGCAGGTGTATGGGGAATTCAATTAGCCGATGTCAAAACGGTACTTACATTAGTGGAAAATGAGGATCAACATTTTATGATGGTTGAATAGGGCCAAATGATAAGACGGTTAAATCCTTAGCAAATAAAAGTATTTCTATATCGCAGCCAAGGGAATTTTAAACTTTCAAATACAAACTAACACGAAGATCAAAAGACACGTTCTTTCGTGAGACGTCTTTTTCTAATATTTTTTAATAAAATTTAGCCCCCTGCTTTACACGACCTCGGATAATCCCCTACTCTTCTCTCGGTACCGATGTCCGTTCCGTAAGCTAATTAAAGGGTGTCCCACATCGAATTACATCATGGGAAAACAGCTGTATAAAATTACCTAGTAGACCGATCCTTTTCAAACTTTCAGGCAATAAAAGATAACCCATTAGTATTCTTTTGCATTGTGTATTTCATTCAACTTCAATACTATAACCGTACGCTCGCACCTTACGATTAACTCCACTCATTAGGTTCTGTACAACATCTGACTGCAGTTTCTTCTGTACCCACTTTTTCTTCCTCACATTTGACCTCTTGGGATGCTTCCGTAATGCTTGCTGCATAATTGCCCAGTATTTGCCAATAGGCCTTAGCTCCGGTGCGTTCGATAGGGTTTATAACCTTGAGTACGAAAGTGACCCCGTTGGCTACCTGGCTACATTTGAATAGTGGAGCGAAGCTAGATTCGACCAGAAAATCGTAGAATCCTCGTGTTGCTTCAACAGAGAAAACAGTCGCTTCTGTAGACACTCCATGAGGTAGATCTCTCCGTTTACAGTCCCGAACGGCGTACTCCGTTTACCACATGATCAAATCGCTTGCCAAGTCAAATATTTATTGGTAATGTATTTGTTTTATTGACCTTTTTAGCCTTGACGTAAGTCTCATCATCCATGATGAGACAATCACGTTTCATCAGCATCAGGGTATACAGTTTTCGGCCCGTGACACCATATTTTGCCGTTCTTTACGTTTTAAAACCTTCTGCACTTTGTACGTATGCATTCCTTCCGGGACCTTGGCTCTCTGAACGAAAGACTTGAGCAGATTCAAATTTTTGGCCACATCCCTGTCCGAAGAAGCATAGGGATTCCGCTTAAACGATTTCACTGCACGCTTGTGATCCTGATCACTAACAGAATATCCAATCTGACCTCATTTCTGCTTCCGTTCAATGCTCAGAATTTAGTAGTAACGTTTAATCATACGGCTCACTGTTGACTGCACGATTTCGACTTGTTTTCCGCTGCCCCGATGAGAGAGCTGAGGATTTTCCAAGTGCTTAGCAAAATCAATACACGACGTTGCTTTTCGGGTGACGCCATTTTTTTCAATTTTCG
Source organism: Topomyia yanbarensis (assembly GCF_030247195.1). Classification (NCBI taxonomy): domain Eukaryota; kingdom Metazoa; phylum Arthropoda; class Insecta; order Diptera; family Culicidae; genus Topomyia; species Topomyia yanbarensis. Next base: position 88,881,833 of record NC_080671.1, read on the forward strand.
AAAAACTGACATTGATAAAAATACAGTGTAAACAATACCCTCTAAACTACTTCTACCAAAATTTTCAAGAGAAAATACCCAATAGGTTATTTCCCACAACGTTTTTTTTTTCGTTATGCAATTTGATGTGGGACACCCTTTAGCTCGCAATTTTATTGTCCATGGCGGTGAATCTACCCTACTCCGGCCGTGAATTCCGCGGCGATGGATTTCTCCCGATACCGATGCTCGTTTTCGTGAACCATTTAGCTCCCCGCTTCGTCGCGATCTACTAGATCTAGTTCTAAGCGGTGGACCTAGCCTACTTGATAGGTCAGCCAGAAGGTGCAAAAGTCAGTCACGAGGCTTCCGACGCACTATCGTACCAACGATCCGCCGCTGGCAGTTCAATGCGACCTACTCGCTCCAGTCCCCGGCGGTGGATCTAGCCTTCTCTACGGCGACCGGTAAGGTGCATTGATACGAACTGTATGCTCTGGCATTAGTTCGTTGATCTTTTTTCCATTTCCTCTGCACTTTCACTAGTATACGCGCGGGCGCGACTACAACTCGTTTCGCAAATCCTCGAATTTCGGTGCAGTCGATGACCTCTTTCCTCAGCGTTTCCTCCACACCATCGCACTCCAGGCAGTAAGGTGAAGGTGCGTGATCGAACCGATGAAGATACTTCCTGAGACAACTCTCAGTCTCTAGTTGCCGCTGCTAGTTCATTGATCTCCTTCTCGTTCGTAGCTATGCAGTGCTCATGTCGATTGTTTGTGCTAGTCTCTAGCGGATGTTACTTGCTCCCGGAACTAGCTTCGATAGTATCGTGACGGCAATTCACTGGCTTCTCTATGCGCCACTTGGGGCCGGTAACTGTTCGCAGAGGTCCGGCTACTTCCCCAGCGCTTTCGATCTTGCTGCACGAAGTCAGTTGGTATACTGGATGTCCCCTTTTCAGCTAATAAACAGGTACAATGTCCAGGTTAGTTCGGCGATTGCGGGTGGAACGTGGCGCTGTGACGATCCGAAACCACTACTTCGTTTCACTCCACTCATTTGGTCCCCGGTGATCTACTTAGATTACACTGACGGAGAATTTCCCAGTGGGGGAAGTTCTTCCGAAACCGATTCTTCTTCTGCTTTACAATCTGTGATAACCGCACTATGGGAAGGTTCCATACAAAAAGGTGGCCAAAAAATTTTTGTCTCATATTCTTTCGCGAAAAGCTTGTTTGAGTTGTTAATAATGAACGAAACTCATAATGGACGTATCCAGGTTTAAAAACCTTAAGGGGGAGGAGGAGGGGGAGAGGTGAGGGGTTTGGTGTAAAGTATTCAAGGTAATTTTTTTTTTCAAAAAAATAAAAATAGAGGCACAGTTTTAGTCAATTCAATCACTTTCCATTAAATGATGAAGTATTTGAACAATATTTTCTTAAATTTTCATTGGTCAAGTGACAGTGAATTTCCGAAAGCACCTCGAAAAAATGCGGTGTGCATCATAACTCAAATTCTACTGAGCCAATCGATCCGAAATTTTTCACAGTTCTTCTTCAAATGATTCTCCAGGTAACTACAAGACCTTTCGATAAAATTATTAATACAACTATTTTTACAAAAAATGTTAGTAGTTTTTTTAGCATGTGCTTTGTAACCCTCAAACCAATAGTAACAGAGAGAGAATGCATGTCGCAAAAGAGACATAAAAATTTCAATTTAGTTATTAAATAGAAGTAAATAGAAAGTAATTTGAAGTGCATAGGCTATTCAGTGATTATTTCGATGTTGAAATGACCAATGAGCTCTAAAAGAAATGTCGCTCTTTCAGTTGATTGCTATGCCAATATATCTTCTTCATATTTATAGTTTGAGATTAATTGTTGTTTCATTTGGAACTCTTGTTCCGGAGATATAGTATAATGAATCCTATATAAACCAATATCACGAAAACGAAATAGTTATAACTATCAGAATAAGTATTGAAATACATTTTTTATATAACAAGTGGCCATAAAAAATTTCTTGGTCACAAAACCTGCTTTTGACAATTCCGGGGCACATTATTATAAGCATGAACATTTTTGAATTTACAAATCATGCTATTTGAAAATTTCAAATATTTGGTTACATTGATCGTGTTAACGGTAAGTTGGAAATTCCAGTACAACTCAGTACCATTTATTGCTACACAGTAATGTTGAGTAGCAAAAATGTAGTCAGATGAATTATCTTTTGAATAAAAATTGTAGTCCACGCTCATTTCGTTGTGGAATATGAAGCACTCAACCGAAACATGTACTGAAGTATCCTTTTCTAGTCGACTAGATGAGACTGCCTTTAAAACTTCAAGTGATGCGTTCTCAGTTTAGGGCAAAGTCGGGCAACTAAAATCTTCGTTATAAGTTAGAAGATGCATTATCCTTGCATCCCCCATCGAAAATTTCGGGGGACATTGGAGGACTTTTTTCCCCGGATCCAATTTGTGTATATTTTAGGACTTTGAATCGTTATATTTCACATAACTCCATACCAATGCAATATATATGCATTTCCAATAATATAATCACAAAGCTGACATTCTTAGCTTTAAAATGGCGTATTTGAACATATGTTTTATTCAAAATTCAGCAAAGATGCGAACAGTTGAAAAAACGCACGTGATATTTCTATTTTTCAAAATTTTTATCTTTAGACATCCATATACACAGTCAAGTCAAATATATTTCCGAGATACTCTGGGAATTTCTTAGCTAGAGTATCTATAAACATTCAGTATAGAATTAGTTTGAATTGGAGTTGATGCAATTTTCGATTTTTGGCCACATGCCTCCCCATAGTGAACCGGTAGGGTGCCGAGATCGGTCCGGCGGTTCCGGTGGAGCCTAGCATCCGGTTCGCTGTTACCCCGAGGACCACTCAAAAAATATCGATCCGGTCATTTTCCCAAAACACTAGCTCCCGGGCCCCATAGTGGTGGAGGAACGCTATGTGGGAAGCTGAGCTACAAGCAACCGTGCGAGTCATAGGTGGTGGATAATGCTTAGTTGCGATAGCAACTAGTTGTGATTCGCGACCCGAACCTGTAGCGGGGGCGGACTGCGGGTGTGGTAGGACGAGGTAGTGGGCTCTACATGTTCTAGGCCTAAATACCAAAAGCCCTAAAGCAGCCCTGACAAGGCGAGCCAGCGCCGCCTTCAAATAAGCGCTTAGCCCAAATCTCTCTCCTCGCGTTACAGCGTTACTGTAAGGTTGGCGCAGGCCTAGCTAGCCGCTCAGGAAGTTCAACAAGAAATTTCGGATGGACAAAAATTGGCACAGACGTACGCAACGGAATCGAACAAGAGACTGGAAACTTGGGACATGGAACTGCAGGTCGCTTAACTTTATCGGGAGCACTCGCATACTTGCCGATATAGTGAAAGACCGCAAGTTAGACATTGTGGCACTGCAGGAGGGGTATTGGAAGGGGTCTACGGTGCGGATCTTTCGCGGGAACCACACCATCTATCAGAGCTGCGGCAATACACACGAGCTGGGAACAGCTTTTATGGTGGTAGGGGAGATGCAAAAGCGTGTGGTCGCATGGTGGCCGGTCAGCGACAGAATGTGCAGGTTGAGGATCAAGGGTCGGTTCTTCAACATCAGCATACTTAACGTGCGTAATCCGCACCTCGGAAGTAGCGATGACGACAAGGACGAATTCTACGCGCAGCTGGAGCGTGAATACGATCGCTGCCCAAGACATGATGTCAAGATCGTCATCGGCGACCTTAATGCTCAGGTTGGCCAGGAGGTGGAATACAGACCGGTAATTGGAAGGTTCAGCGCCCACCAGCAAGCGAACGAGAACGGCCTAAGACTAATCGATTTCGCCACCTCCAAGAACATGGCCATAAGGCACCGCCTCCTGCACCGGTACACCTGGAGATCACCGCAACAAACAGAGACGCAAATTGATCATGTTCTGATTGATGGACGGAACTTACATTATCGACGTAAGGACCTATCGGGGCGCTAACATCGACTCGGACCACTATCTGGTGATGGTTGAACTGCGTCCAAAACTATCCGTAGTGGACAGTGTAAGATACCGGCGCCCGCCGCGGTATAACTTGGACCGACTGAGGGAAACCAACGTCGCGACAACGTACGCGCAGCATCTTGAATCAGCGCTGCCACCGGAGGAGGAGCGCATCGATGCTCCTCTTGAGGACTGCTGGACCAGGACTAAAGCAGCCATAAGCAGCCCTGCGGAGAGCGTCCTGGGATACGTACAGAGGAGTCGACGGAACGATTGGTTCGATGACGAGTGCCAAGAGATATTGGACGAGAAGAATGTAGCACGCGCAGCGATGTTGCTTTAAGCCACTCGTCAGAACGTGGAGTCATATCGACGGGATCGAAAACAGCAGACTCGCCTCTTTCAGGACAAAAAGCGCCGCCTGGAAGAGTCTGAGAGAGAGGAGATGGAGCTGCTGTATCGCTCTCAAGAATCGCGGGCGTTCTTCAAGAAGCTGAATGACTCTCGCAACGATTTTGTGCCGCGGACCGAAATGTGTAGAGACAAGGAAGAAACCGCACCGCATCATCGAAACAATCTGGGACAGAGAACAACTACCGGAGGAGTGGAAGGAAGGGGTCATCGCCCCGATATACAAGAAAGGCAACAAATTGGACTGTGAAAACTACAGAGCAATCACAGTGACAATTGCCGCTTACAAAGTGCTATCCCAGATTCTGTTCCGGCGCCTATCACCGCTATTAAATGGATTTGTCGGGAGTAATCAGACCGGTTTCATCAACGGCAGACCAACGAACGAACAAATCTTTACTATACGGTAAATCCTCCAAAAATGCCGTGAATACCAGGTCCCGACACATCACCTGTTCATCGACTTTAAATCCGCATATGACACAGTGGACCGTGTAGAGCTATGGAAAATGATGGACGATAACGGCTTCCCTGGGAAGCTGACAAGACTGATTAAGGCTACGATGGAAGGTGTAAGGTGTTGTGTCAAAATTTCGGGTGGCCTCTCGGGTCCGTTTGAAACACGCAGGGGACTAAGACAAGGCGATGTCCTGCCTGCTGTTCAATATAGCGCTGGAAAGTGTAATGCACAGAGCGGGGTTCAACACGCGGGCACGATTTTCACGAGGTCCGAACAGTTCGTGTGCTTCGCTGACGACGTGGACATAGTCGGTAGAAACAAGGAGACGGTAGCAGATCTGTATACCCGACTGAAGCGCGAAGCAGCACGAGTAGGACTGAAGATAAATGTGTCTAAGACGAAGTACATGCTGGCAGCCGGAACCGATCGCGATAAGGAACGCTTGGGCAGTAGTTCGAGATGGTTGACGAGTTCATCTATCAAGGCTCATTGGGTACTGCGGACAGTAACACCAGCCGGGAGATCAGAAAGCGCATTATCTCTGGAAGTCGTGCTTACTATGGGCACCACAAAACTTTGAGATTTAGGAAGCTTCACCACCGCACGAAATGCGCCATGTACAACACACTGATTAGACCGGTGGTTCTCTACGGGCACGAAACGTGGACAATGCTCGAGGAGGATCTGAAAGCACTCGAAGTCTTCGAAAGAAGGGTGCTGAGAACGATCTTCGGTGGTGTGCAGGAGGATGGCGTGTGGAGGAGAAGGATGAACCACGAACTTGCGCGACTCTATGGTGAGCCAAGTATCCGGAAAGTAGCTCAAGTTGGAAGGGTACGGTGGGTGGGGCATGTTGTGAGGATGCCGGACAACAACCCCACCAAGTTGGTTTTCACGTCCAACCAGGCAGGTACAAGATGGACAGGAGCGCAGCGTTCCCGGTGGCTGGACCAAGTGGAGCAGAACCTGGCGAGAATCGGGCACCTGAGAGGTTGGAGACAAGCAGCAACTGACCGAGTGACGTGGCGGAATATTGTGGAACAGATTAAATCAAATATGATGTATAATCAGGAAATATATACTATGATGATGTATAATCAGGAAATATATACTAGCTCCACCTCTTATCCACGGTCCCAAACACTCAGGTTTGGGAACAATTTTTCACTGATGGCCTATCCCCCATAGGAAATTTTTAAGGAAATTTAACAAAGAAATAAAGTCTCGAAACCACGAAACGATCTGACGCTCGAGAAAAAAGTTATTAAGCAGAAACCGATTGATGCTCTGACGATTGATAAAATATTAATTTTTTCTAGTACCACTGCTGTTGGTTGTCCAATTATACACAATTTTGTTTTAATCCTTTCTTAATGTGTCTAAATCGTTTATCTATACTATTTGGCCACTTCGCAAGGTTTTGAGGGATAAATTGAGGCTTCTTTTGTACATAATAAGAAAAGGTTAAAAAAATTTATATAATTCGAACGTCAAAAGCAGTGATGCTATGAAAAGTGAAATTTTCATCAATCTTCAGGGTATAAATCAGTTTTTGCTTAATAACTTTTTCCACAAGTATCAGATCGTTTTGCAGTTTTCTAGACTTTGTTTTCTTGACAAATTTCCTATAAAAATCAGACATCTACTTATTTTTGGGAGGTAGCCGGCGACTCTTGGAGGAATTAATTTGCAAAAGACAATTTCCACATGCAAAATCCCATGTAAACTTTAAACAGTGGGTGAAAAAATATAGTTTCACCGATCGAGCTAAAAATTTGCAAATTATTCTGGACCCAAAAAGTTACTCGAAGCCAAATTTTATTTTTTTCATATAACCATGTCCCACTCTAATATATATGGCGCAATCGTGCTTAAACTGCCAATTGCGTCAAAGTACATGACGTGCTCTCCTTCCATTATTGTCAGAATTAGACATATCTCTTCCCCCTAATAGCGTAGCAGAATTTATAAATGGTCCTTATTGGTATAATCACAACCATATTGAGATCCCGTAACTTGAAATTTTCCACCTCGTTCGAGTAAACGTTGCGATATTAAAATGAAAACTCGAAACAGAAAAAATAAAAATACTGCGTTCCTAAACGATATTAACATCATGCACGAATCAAACACCCCCGTTTCCAAATAGTACGTACTTATTCTTAGCTCAGTATAATTGATTGATGAGTTAATGGACTAAAAGTAAATCATTAAATATGACAATAAAACATTTGTTTTTTGTGTTGAAATGTTTGCCGCAAATTGGTAATTGGATTTGAATTGATCTTGCGAATTGTCAATTCTTCACCCTCAAACATAATTCAAAAGTCATTCACTCTGACATGACCATGCGTATTTCCCATTCGCATTAAAGACCCAATAAATTTGTTTCCTAGTTGGTCAAATAAACACTAAACAAACAAATAAATTAGTTTTCTCAATCTAAAGAAATGTCCGCTCGATTGGCATCAACCAGCGGATACGTGTTCCCTTACAATGCCATCACATGAAAGAACATTTAAAATTACATACGACAAAATATGTGCAATTCAGAATATAACGAAATGAAGATTGCTTAATTATTTGCATTTAAAAAAAGATCGGAAAAAATAGTTGCATAACCAAGGTGGTTCATTTTCAAAGATAACACTGCTGATAAATCACTTTATAAAAATTTGTGACAAGGGACGCGGACGAAAATAGCTGACCACCGCCCGAATAACATCATTTAGTTTATTTATTATTCATTCATTAAATATGCTCAATCAAATGCATTAAATGATTCAGTTTGTTATACATCGTCGCACAGTAAGCTTTTTTCCCTTGTTTGCTTGGCGGAAACATCATCCAGGATCTTCATTTGGCCATTGTTCGGCATTCTACCGAGTCACTTAAAGGCTGTTCAGTGAATGTACTTCGTAAAGAATTATTAGCGCTGTTCTTTTCAGAGCGGTACAAAGTACTGACTACAGTGAAAATCCTATTTTATTAGTCCCCGTGTTTGTCCGCTTCCGAATTTTTCTACAACAGAGTTTGTCAGCTTTTTGACCCGATTTTGTCAGCCACATTTAAGGCAAAGTTTTCTGATTTAATTCCCCTATGTTACGCGATGGAATCAAAGCGAAATCCTTTGCGTAAGTGTGTTAAGAATTCAAATTGTCGATGTTCTTAAAGTATTTAAAAAGTTTAATTTTTTTTTCAAACTGAAGGCATAATAGACTGATTCCGAAGAGTATTTTAGGGTTTTATTTCATACCTTAGAGAGACCCAAACAATCTAAAACCAATATGTTCAGCGTTCGTCAGTCCTAAATACATAATAAGGCTTATAAAATCGGTCATTGTATTCATTCTAAACACTACATAGACAATCACAGGAATCTACAGAAAAATGTAGTTTGTAGCCAATCGATTAGGTGCATCAAATTTTATAGCACATCGCATTGAATTGAAATATTTGTTGATTAAATTAAATCTCTTTATATTCCCAAATTATTGTAATTTTTAAGAGCTTAAAATTTTGTGCTTCCAGGAAATGAAGCTGATATCAGTTTCTATCAATTTTTGTATATAAATATTGGGATAGAAAAAAAAAGTTTTTTTTTGTAAAAAATGCGAAATTTCTGTAAGATAATTTGGGGAGAGATGCCGCACAAAATCGATCCTACATCAAAGTATACCATTCAATATTTGATGAAAACATTTTTATTAATTGCGACAAGTTTCTAAAAAACTGTGAAATGGTTTTTGTCATGAAAAAAAAAATCCTCAAATTTCCACAAACATTTCACAAAAAAGGTCATCGCGGGTGAAATTTTTTTGCTGATTTTTATATGGAAAAAATAAGAAAGGATGTGAAGTATACAGAAGACTAGAAGTAGCAGGGTCGTTGTAAACAGGCTTAATATCCTACAGGCTAATCTTTTGTCTTTTGTTGGCAGGGGTCGAACTTAGACTCTAGCTAATTGAATGTCGTTAAAAAGTAAAAACCTGTTTTAATCAACCTAGTGGTGGAATTGGGCTTTTCTCATTTATCCAAACTATGATTTAATAGCTGGTTCCGTTCAATAAAACAATGCTATATCTATCCATATCTATCACATCCTTAATACACTTGGTAAGTATAAGCCACGACTGCCATGAACATGATGAGCAACACGACGATGTTGACACACTTGAAACAAAAAAAAGTATCTTATTTAATTAACTTAGCGTGAGTTCATTTTTAGCTTTATGCTAACATATTTTGAAATGCGGGGTTGTGGGGGAAGACCCACCTAACTTATTTTGGTATACGAGGTGGATGAAGGGAATGCGGGTGTGAGGTTGGTCTGAGAGGGGCTGCGATGAGAGAGGCGGGAGGGGACGTGAGAGGAAGGAAGGGGAGGGGTGGATGGGGTGTGCAATACCCAACTGCATATTATACCTTCCATTTGAGACTAGGTTAGTGAAAATTGGTTCAGTCATCACCGAAGCGGCTTAAGTTCTGCAATATGCCAGGAACCCGGAACTTACTTCTGGAATTATCGAGAGTGGATAATATATTTCAAGAGTCTTTAATTCGCCGCCAGTGATCTAGGCAAGCAGTTTGATGTTCATTTCAATAAATTTTTAACATATGAAGTATTATGAATGTACCGGTTTATATGAGAAATTCCTATGTGACTACAATAACCAACCTGTAACTCCGGAACCAAAGGTCAGAACTGAATGAAATTGAATAGCTGTCAATGGGCGTATTATATCTTTCATTTGAATTGAAGTTTGTAAAATCGGTTAAGAGTTTGCTGGGAAATAGGTGTGACATTAGCTCAGGAACTTGGCAAGTTCCCCGGGGGTATCAAGAATCGCCATAGGCGGCCAATGTGGTCAAAGCTACTTTGATTAGTCATTAGTGATCCAGCCCAGCAAATCCAAGTAATGTTCGACGTATTTGAATATGTATTACATCATTCGGGCATCATAGGGTAACCAGTTTATATGGGAATTTGCTTTGTGACCGCACTCTTCAACCCGTAACTGCGGAACCGGAGGTCCGATTAACTAAAAATTCAATAGCGTCTTATGGGAGCGTTATACCGTTCATTTGAAGTTTGTGCCAATTAGGGTTCGCAGTACCGACCCTTCTTGACTAGAACCGGTACTACGGTACTGAAGCCCTCAGTACCGGTAGTACCGGTAAAGTACCGGTGCTCGAATATTTTTTTAATAAATTCGAAAAAAGCTTCAAAGTGAAATTTAATACTCAAACTGATGACCTGATTGATTTGTGCTGATCAAAAACATGTTTATACTTTTTAATTGCTTCGGAATGACATAACTCATTTCAGCAGAAGATATTTGTATGCGGTACGTTCTTTTATTTCGAAATCTAGGCCACTTTGAAATCAATAACTGCTAAGCGGTGCGACTTCCATTGACTTCAACAGATGGTAAATGTAAGATACCCTATTAACATTAGTAAATCAAAGCGAGAATGGCAGTAAATCCGAGCTGGTTGCTCGCATTTTCTCTCTTGGTTTTCTGTAAATTGGTTTCGACCTTTATGTTGTTTGCCTATTATTCTCTAATGCATCCTAAGGCTCCTTGCTTTCCTGTAAACTATGGAGTCTTGCAGAATTTTCCGATCGCCAATAATTACAAATACCCCATTTGAAGCAGTTCACCAAGTTTAAAATTGTTAGCTACTAAATCGTTGTTCGTTCTTTTATAGATAAAGGTTTAAGAGCAAACCAAATACAGACATGACTTTGACAATATTTTTATCGAAATTAAATTTTAATGATCTTGTACTGCATTTCAAAATATTCCCATCTAGCGTAAGAGATGTAAAAATTTGCTACGATTTTTTTTTATTAGCGACATTCTGATTGGTTTCCATTATTCACTGGGCGGCGCGTAATAAGACTAAGGTCAAAGTCATGACTGTATTTGATTTCCTCTTAAACCTTTATCTATAAAGCTTCTAGAATTATTATGATGATGGCTCCACCTCATTCCCCCACTGTCTAGAAGGTAATTAATATAATTAAAAGTCATCTTGCAGACCGATATTTTGAAACAGGTCCCCCTAGAGAGTCCACATAATTTTCATAAAAAAATGCATGGTACCGAAAATACCGGTACTGGATTTTGTTCAGTACCGGTATTACGGTACCAAAAATGGGTCGGTATTCCCGGGATTTTCGGTACCGGTATTACCGGTACCACAACCCTAGTGCCAATCGATTCAACAATCTCTGAGAAAAGTGAGTGACATTTTTTGACGCACACATACATACACACACAGACATTTTGCGATCCCGACGAACTGAATCGAATGGTATATGAAACTCGGCCCTACGGCCTCGGTTGCAAAGTTGATTTTTGGAGTAATCCCATAGCCTTTCTTTATATGTGAAAGGCAAAAATAGGCTTATATAGGAACAATCAGACAGCCTTGACAAAAATTGTAGTAGTTGTAAAACTTTTGCAGTCATTCACAACAGAGTCTACTAGTTTTATGTAGACTGTTCTAAATAGGAGTTTCAAGCGGACTAAAGCAATTTGCTAGGCTACCAGTTTTCGGTTATAATGCTTTTATAATGAGCCCGAGGACATCAATTTCCGCCCTTACTAGTTATTATGAGTTTTCCATTAAATACTTAATTCAGTATGTGACATATCAATACTGGCATAAAAATCATCCAACAGGCCTAACCGATAAATTCGTTAAATGGCAAAAGTCAAAGATACTTAGTCAAACGGCAACCCAATAATACTTTTCATCACCTTTCGTAATTTTTCACCCTCCAAATGAGGTGTTGAAAAATATCCACCCCATTCCCGCAGATTGCGAAAAAGCAGTAATTGTCAGTCACGTATCCCCCATTCCTCCTAATATAACAAAACTCAAGCAATAAATTAAGCTTACCTCTCTAACCCATTATTTGTACACATGTACCAACAAACCCAGTCATAATTTCAGTCAACTGGCTTTTCGGCGTTTCCACCACCTTCCCGCATCGTACCACCCAACCATTGCCAACCCTTCTGGGCACGTTTTAATTACTATCATTGTTGTAGGTACTACTGCCTCGGTCAACCGCCGAGATACGAGACCCCCACCCCTTCCTATCCCTGTGTGTATGCTAACACATCAGTAGCTCGTATTTAGTCCGTGGCCGCATCGCTCTCTTCTCCCGTGTAAAATTGTGCTGAAAGAGTCTGCTGAATGCAGCAGCACCCGCCACCACTCACCAATTAAAATAAAGCGTATTTGAATAATTTTCACATTAATTTTAATTTCATTAGAGCGTGACTGGAATCTTGTACCTATAGTTTATGGTCGTTAGCATCTTTCCAAGATGGTCACCCCCGCTTCCTGGGCTGGTTGCACAGCAAGCACAAGTGTAGATAGATACACGACGCGGTTGTAAAGCTGGGGAATTTCTTAGATGTAGTAAAGTTTTTCCCGTTGGACATTCTTCAAACATATTTATCGGCAAGGCTCTTAATTGGGGGTGAGGTTGTTTTTGGGGAACAGCGTCAGTCAGTTTGGCTAGGGTTTGAAACTTTTCCCGCATGTGGTTTGCAGTTCTTTGAAGTTAAGTGAGGATGAGTTTGGTAAAAGTCTCATGTTGAAGAATTAGCTTGCTGTACCTACTGTTTGGACTAGGCCCGGGGGTAACACTTGTTAGCCTAATTAGGATTTGGAGAATTTTATCATGTTTGGAAGGGCGAAGCTAGAATGTTTACCGGGCATGTTTATGTAAAAGAATACAACCATCTTATTTATACAGCTCTTGTAGATTAGGTATGTTGGTTCGGGAGGGAATATTGTGTTTTAGCTGTAGGCTTTCCAAGAGTTACTAACTCACATTAGGAAAACGTTTGTAGCAAAGAGTTGAGTAGGTAGAAGTAATGATCCATTGATTTCCAGCATATTCAACATGTCGATTTGAGTCTTCTCACATATATTTAAATACATTTTGTTCTATTCTAAACGTATGTTATCTGTGGATTTTTTCGAATTTAGATAGAATCAACCTACGGAGCAAGGAAAAAACTTCTAAAAAATACAGAAGGAATTAATCAGCACACTAAAGTTAATCCTGAAAGATTTACTAATTTCAATACGTGAACAATTTGTGATTCCCAATAATTTTCCAACGGTCACCTTATCATAGATCTAAATATAAACCATAATTGTAATAAATGCGAATCATATGTTGCATTCGAGTATGCATCTAGTTGCCACCTAGTCCTGCCCAAAGATGCCTTTTACCGTCGCAGCAAAACTCCATTTTCCCGTTCATTAATTTCGATATCATTATTGCTGACAGCCCCCAAGGCCAGGCTACATCGGAATAAATTGTTACCAATATGGAACCGAGCTGGTGCGGATTCGTACGGTTCACAGCTGGCATCCGCAGCGATCCTTACTAGAGCTACTGTTGCTCGATTCATGTGATAACTGTGACGACGAGGTTGGCGAAAGAGGTGGTCGATAATTTTGCTGCATACATAGTGTGATTCATGTTTTGGGATTGACCGCACTTGAGTCTTTAGTTAGAAACAAGGCGAAGTATGGGACGTAAAAAATTTGCTACATTTCTTTGATAAAGATATACTGCCAAACAGGGAAACTTTCAACGCTTTTCAATTTTAAAACGGAATATTAGGAAATAGGAATCAGTAGCAAGAGGCTCAAATGGTACGTTCCCAATTGATTGGAGATTTGTGCCTTGCCTAGAATCGTCTTTTCATCAAGAAAGATTGAGAAATGAGTTTCAGTTCTCTGTACATAGGTTCATCTATGTATGGAGAACCAAAACACCGAATACGCAATTGCATTACTGTAGGGTAAATGCATATCAAATGATATGGTGTTCTGTAATTTCGGATTCACAAAGATCACACGAATAATACTTAGCGCGCTGAATAGTAGACATGTGATAATTGAGTTTAAAATGTCCAGTCAGTGCCCTGACTAGAATACTGCAGTTATGCTTGGAAAAATTCTTTGACATTTTCGGATTCACATCTGGCAGAAAAGGCTTTGTTTGAACGCAAGTTAGCAAGCTGCGCCAATGGATGGAATGTTCGGATACAGACGAAGAGTGAGTCTTATGCTTCATCCAAATTATTGACAGTGGTAGAACTGGTTCTGGACCAACGAAATCAGTTGCAGCGCCAGCTCTAGCCAATTCGTCCGCTTATTCATTTCCAGTAATACTGGAATGACCGGGTACCCATAAAAGGAAGATAGCATTTGAAATGCTAAGTTCTTCGATTTGAGTTCGACGTGCGATTACTAATTTCCAACTCAAATATGCAGAACTAATTGCGTTCAGGGCAAAAATAGATTCTTTTACCGCAAATTCCCTGTTGGAGTGCTGATTGTACGCCACACTGAATCGCAAAGATTTCTGCTTGGAATATGATAGAGTATCTACCAAGTTAATGAGATTGATTAAATCTCATTTCATGACAATAGACACCAGCAGCGGCTCGGCCCTCCAACAAAGAACCGTCAGTATAATAAACTATGTATTCTTCAGTTTGTCGCCCCATCCAGCCAGACAGTCATTTCTCGCGAAGAGGAATTCTCACATTGCAAATTTTGAAAGGAAAGCTACGTGTGAGTGTAAGGTCACTGGGTGCAAATGTATACTCATTAGAGTGGCTCGAATATGACATTTTTCAGCACAGCACTTTTTGTGTTTCTTTTGTGGTCCCAAATGCCTGTGCAAATTTTGGGAGCGGTCGGTTGCTTACCGGGTTTGCGCATTGCGTTCAAAGTTTGTATGGGATTTTATATGGAGAAATCAATTATTTTGCATTTACGTTAATAAAGATATCTATTTCATTCACTATGAAAAACCAGCTTTATAAAACTACAGTTCAAACCTTAGTTAACAACTTTGTCGAAGACGGTAACTAGCTACAAGTTTTCAAAAAAAAGTTATATAGAATTTGGGAGACCTACTTTGCTGAAAATGAAATAATTCAAATTATCAGCACGATTACCTAATCAATCCTGAAATACTAAAAGTTTAGTAATTGAGCTGAGAATTTGACAATTTCAAAAGCTGATTTTCTGCGAAGTAAATCCGTCAAGTGGGTTAAATCCAAATTGCTGAGCTTTCAACATCTTGAATTGCTAAAACGTTTAGTTTGCTGAAAAAAAAATTAAAGAATACAATTCTTTTCGATAATACCTTACACAACCCTCTTCATGTTCCGACACGATTTAGGTGATTCTTCCGTATTCAACTTTTTGCGTCATTTTTCCAAGTCATCTGTCCAGTCTCAACTTTCACAACTCTTTCATACCCTGTGCTTATCTCTCCTATCACTAAGAATTAAACGACAATTTGTTCTACAGTTGACATGCTACGCTATTCGTCCAAGATCGGATGAAAAATTATAAATAGTGAAACAATATAAGCAAACTTCGATATCATTTAAATAACGATTAAAATGAGAATATTTGTAGCAGATTGTTTTCCGTCATATTTAAAAGTGTTAAACAGCTTCACTCATTTTGATAGCCATAAGTAAGCTAATAAACGAAAACAATTTATATTTAATGCAGCTCTGCATCCAATTATAAAATTTCGTTCTACGATTTGTTTCAAAATGATTCGACTTCTGCTAACCTGCAATGTAACTCTTCGACGTGGCATTTTGAAATGAGCGTGTAGCACCTTATAGGTTGGACGATAAATAATATCACAAAAATGGCATTTAAAACTCGGTTATACCTCTTTTTGTACAGGATAAAACTTGCTTACTTTTCCTCATATGGTATGTGTGCAACATGGGCATTAAATAGCGCATATATGTCGAAAAGTTGATTCAAATTACTGAGATGTATGCAAGAGGAAAATGGCGGCCTTTTACATTGTTTTCATTTGGTTTCAGGATGCAGCCATTTCTGCAATGACAGGTACTAACGTCTCAGACCGAACTAAACTCAGACCTAAAATCAAAGATAGTGCGGCGGTATCAACTAGCTTCAAGCTTACCGCTATAAATGCACCAAGAAAATAAATATTTTACATTAAGTAGTATAGTCCTGAGTCTACAGTTCGTATAAAATACATCTTCAGGTTTCTACATTGACGTTTTTGACAAACAAGTGATCAATGCATATGCCTCCAAGTGTAATTGCTTGTGATGGATCAGAGATCAGACGAATCGCGTCCCTGGAACTACTCCTTGTCCGCTTGTATATTCTGTGCTGGTTTCAACACAAAATATACCCGCCATCGAAAGAAAACTACTTACTTTCATTGTAAAAGAGGCCTAGAACGAAAAGTCTGGCTTGCAGATAATAACTGCTTTCAGAAAATCCGTTATTATCATAAACTGTACATCCTACAGAATTAGTTTAACAACATTTTTTTCCAATCAGATAGTGCAAAATATGAGTGGACACTGTGTTGGATATAATCGGAGTGTAGTGACTAAACTTCAGAGTGTTATTTCAAATCAAATGATATTCAACGGGATCAAGTTGAAATGGGAAATTTTCAAAAATGTAAATTTTATAAATCGCTTCCTTGACCAAATATTTCCTTTCTTTTCAAATCTTCAACATTATTAGAAAATGTTGTTGCAATGTTATTGATGACAAGCTGACAATGCGTGTGGCAACACTGGTCACTGGATGAATGGTGAGGGAAAGACACATATTCCTTTTGGTTATTCTAGCATTAGTAGCAGAAAGAAATAGAAAAAAACAGTCCAAGAAAACGAGCGAAAGAGCGATAGGCTGCGTATTCGCACGTATCGGTTTTTCTCAGGTTAGGTTAAAAAAATTTGATATAGAACTAGCTAATACCCATCTCGCGTTGCTGCGACTTTCAACGAAATAGGAATAGTTTTTGAGATAATTTTTCATTTAAAGGGATGTTTATTTATAAAAAGTCGAAATTTTTCGCGAAAATTGGTAATTTTTGTTAATAATGAGTAAAAACCCCCTTGATTGAAAATTTATCTTAAAAACTCAACGTAGGGGTTTGGTATTTTTTACATAGAATGTGCATACGAAGTTTGAAAGAAATCGATTAACCCTCAAAAAGGCACACGGGTCTTAGAGGCCCGTCACGTTACAAAAAAATGTGTATGCAGTATAAGCTTGGGCATGGAAATTTTGATAAGTAGCTTTGAAATCTATAACAAAAATAAAGAATTGTGAAATTTTCATCTATGGAGTTATGCGCAGCTATGTTTGAATTTTTTACATGCACAAAAAGACAAGCCGGGCCTGGCAGTCCCGGTGTGCCTGCAATATTTACTAGGAATATCACGGGTTTTATACAATAATATTTATCCGAAAAAAACATTTTGATGAGTTCATCTTCATATTACCAGGTATTTTTTTCAAGTTTTGATTGATTTAATCTTTTTACCTTTTCTTATAAGAAAAAATAGCATACGATAATGACGTGTGTCATATTTTTTGGGTAAATACTTTTATTTCACCAACTGTGGTCTACTTGACAATTATTTGGATGCAACATATCCTAACTTTGTCATTATTGTCTATTATTTGTGTTATAGTTGTCGTAATTATTCATATTGTACGATCTAGAAGCAACAAAAAATTGAAATGGCTATAAGACGATCAGCCCATGTTTTTAATCGTCTCAAAGAAATCTGAAATAATGGAAGAAATTCGAACAAATTCAACAGCAGACGATTCCGAAACTGATTTGCAAAGCAAGGAAGTCCGACGATGAATCTGATGCAGACTCAGAAGAAGAATCTGAATATGTACTCCGGTTATGCATCAGAAGAAATTAATACCAACCCAGAAGCATTTATTGGTCGTGTTAATACGAAATGGAGCTCAGAACCAATCGACGGTCGGCGTGATCTTCCGAATACAGGCCAGATTCGATTATCCGTAGAGTGCAGAAAAATTTCGCTTCGGATAATCGAATCAAAACAAATGTTTCTTTCTTTATGAAATATATTTGTTAAATATTGAAAAACAGTATCTAAGGTACATGCATCAATGTTTGATTCATGGAACATTTTTTTGATCAAACCGTTTTAATAACGAATATCGATCACGTTATATTCTATAAAGTGATAGTAAGAAATATAAGAAAATAAGTTATACAGCCAAGTTATTTTATTTTAAAGTATTGTGTTCGATAGATTGGGATACTTATGTTTGGTCTAATAATCATGACGCAGAAAACTAAGTTCTCTGCGTGAAACTTCAGCTATCTTAATGCTGGTTTCGGTAAATTCAGAGAGAAATAACAACTGAATTTATGATTACGCACTACTGGTTTGTATATAACAACAAAACTTTGGGAATCCTCTAAGGGCCGATTTCTTCACCCTCGCTTAACGTTTAAACCAGGTTCACCAATACGTTTAAACCCGGCTTAAGCGTAAAGCGAGGTGAAGACATCGGCCCTAAGAGAAGAAACACGCTAGATTCCACTGAGAAGCCTTCAAATTTGTTTCAAATCCGTCTAAAACAGGTCCAATAGTGGACGCCTGCTGAACGGTCTGCTGGGCGTCGCTTAACGTTGGTCCAACGAAAGACCATCATTGGACAATTTTAAAACATGGATTTCTAAGACGGTGAGTTTTGCACACGTTACAAAAGAACTTTTTTAAGCGCGACACCAAGGATCGTGCGTTGTTCAATCAGCAGCAGCATCATCATCGTCGTAATTTGCTCTAGGGCTTTGGAGAACCATTCAAAAACTAGCTGATTCTTGGAAATTTTTAGCTATAAATACGATTAAATGCATTGAGTGATTCAGTTTGTTATACATCGTCGCACAGTAAACTTTTTTCTCTCGTTTGCTTGATAGAAACATCATCCAGAATCTTCATTTGGCCATTGTTCGTAGCTAAGTCACTTAAAGGAGATTCAGTGCATCTACTTCGTAACGAATTGTTAGCGCTGTTCCACAGTGAAGATCCTATTTTATTAGTCCCCGTGTATGTCCGCCTCCGAATTTGTCAGCTTTTTGACCCGATTTTGTCAGCCACATTTAAGACAAAGTCTTGTGGTTTGATTCTTCTATGTTACAGGTTGTGATTAAAGCTAAAGCCTTTTACTTAAGTGTACTAAGAATTCAAAATGTCGATGTTCTTAAAGTGATTAAAAAGTTTCGATTTTCTTTAACAGATAATATATTGATTCCGAAGAGTTGAGTGGGGTATTATATCATACTTTAGATAGTCCCAATCAATATAAAACATATATGTTCATATTATGTCAATCTTCTATGCATAATGGGCTGACAAAAATCGGTCATTATATTCATTCTAAAAATTACAGAAAAAATCACATATTTTAAAATTTTGTTCTTCTAGTAATTATAGCTGGCATCTACAGGAAATTATAGTTGGTAGACAATCTATTAGGTGCATAAAGTTTTATAGGACGCTGCATTGAATTGAAAGATTTGTTGATTATATGAAATTTCTTTATTTTCCCAAATTATTGTAATTTTATTAAAGTTTAAAGTTTTGTGCTTCCAGGAATTGTAACTGATACCAATTTCTATCGATTTTTGTATTTAAATATTGGGATAAAAAAAGTTTTTTTTTTGTGAAAAATGCGATATTTCTGTATTTCTACGTATTTTTGTGAATATTTTTTGAGAACATAAAATTCTGGTCTTCCAGAAAATGTAGCTTGTAATTGTAATTGATTGGTGTACGAAAATATGTAAGTCATCGCATCGATTTCAAAATTATATGTTAAATAATCAAAATTTCTGTATTTCTACGAAGTTTTCTTTATTTTTTAGAAAATGCTTATTTTTTCAGAAACTGTAGATGGTGGCAAATAATAAGTTATAAATGTGTAATGCAACTTTAGAAAAAAATTGTACCGATAATCGAAACAATTTGTTCGGATTGTCGTACTATGGATAATCGAATCATTTTCTACGGATAATCGAGTTACGGATAATCGAGTCGACGGATAATCGAGACTACGGATAATCGAATATGGCCTGTATTTACCTTTTCGAAAAAAAACACCTTTTCACATTCATCGCCTTATACGCTGAAATCGGGATTTGCTGCGTGTTCGTACTCATCATCCTGTAATTCCGGAACCGGAAGTCGGATCAATTAGAAATTCAACAATAGCCAATGGGAAGGCTGTACCTTTCATTTGAAACCAAGTTTGTAAAAATCGGTAAAGAATTCGCTGGAAAATAGGTCATTAATGATCTAGACATGCAAAACCAAGTAATGTTGCATATATTTTAATACACTGCATCATTTGGACATCATGGTGGTACCAGTTTATATGGAAATTTGCTGTGTGATCGTACTCCTCAAACCGTAACTCCAGAACCGAAAGTCGGATCAATAAAAAAAAAATCAATGGCGACCGATGGCAAGGCTGTAACTTTCATTTGAGACTAAATTTGTGCAAATCGGACCAACCATCTCTGAGAAAAATCGATGAGATTGTTTGCCACATACATACATCCATACATACACACATTCAGACATTTTACGATCTCGACGAACTGAGTCGAATGGTATGAGATTTGGAGCTTGAATTTAAGCAAGCCTGAGAGGCCCGGCTTGCCCTTTAATGTTAGGATTTTAGCTTGCCTTCACAAGGGTTAAGTAGTTTTGGAATGGCACATAACATCGCAAATCATGTTTTTCCAGGGACGTTCTACAAAAAGCTTCGTTATCGAGTCGTTTGTCGATATTTTGCATAGAAAAAATACAGCATGTTATTGAAATGAGATACTATACTGTACAATAGTTGTAATAAATTTGCTTCACGCAAATTTCTAAAAAAAAATCGCAAGAACAATCTTTTTTTCCCGCTGAACCCCTTACTTCCCCTCCCCTTAAGTAATTGTTTAATGGCTGTTAACGCCGCAGATCGTACTTTTCCAGAGACGTTATCTAAAAAGCTTCATCACTGAGTCGCTTATCGAAATTTTTGCATGGAAAAATTACAGAATGTTATTCAAATCATACATTATTCCAAAATTTTTAACCAATTCGCTTCACTCGAATTTCCAAAAAATCAGGAAAAAATTGTTTTTTCCCGCTGAAACCTGTTACCCAACCTAACCCCCCCCCCCCTCCTCCTAAGTCTAGTATCTCCAGAAATATATGTTGTGGTTTCAACTCGGTGAAATCATGGTTTATGAACCTCATAAACATATACACTACACTGATAGAATATATTCGTAAATTGCTGCGAATTAAATTCGTACAGACAATTTTCATAAAATATATGAATTTTTTCGTGCATATGATTCGTAGTTCAATTGAAACACTTTTATTTATTATTATGAGTTTTTCGCGAAAACCACGAAACGACTTTCGTTTACTTATTACGAAACGGCTTCATTAGGCACACGAATTGTTCACTGCTATATACGAAAGTTTTCGTCATATTTACAAGCATCATTCGTCAAACCGTCAACGTCAAAAGGGAGGTATAATATGGGTCAATAATTGTTGATCATCACGGCGATCTCGGTCTGACTATTTAGTAACCGTATCCGTGTGCTCCGGTTTCAGGAAGATTTCCTGAACCTTTCGCTTCCAGTTGATCCATAATCCAGAGCAGTACGGATCCAGTTGAGCGCGAACTGCTCATTGGTTTTGTATGAAGAGTTTTTCTCTGCTGGAGCAATGTAAAAATAATATGCTATTAAATACGAAAACTTTTCTAAGATGAACGAAATGAATTCATGCAACCAACAAAATCAAAATAAACGAATAATTTCGTTTCATTTACCAAAATGATGTCGTTACCAACGACAAAAATCGTGCAATGTACACTAAATAAGTAATTATTACGAAAACTTTCGTTCATCAAGCGGCCATTTCTTCATACTACAATAAAATCGATTTTGGCAGATCGGTTTTTTAAATAAAAACAATCGGTGTTGTCAAATATCGATCCCAAAAGATCGAATGAAAAAAATATGCTAATAAGTACGAAAACTTCTGAGTCGAACGAAATGATCTCGTGAGACAAACGAAATCGTTCGTAATATACACATACATTTATTAAAATAAACAAATCATTTCGTTTCATTCACGAAAAATAATATCGTTATCAACGATAACATTCGTGCAGTGTACACTAAATAAGTAAAATTTACGAAAACGTTCGTTCAACAAGCGGCCATTTCTTTACACCACAATCTTTCTAGTCATCAATAATGATGAGCAGGTTGAAATAAAATCGATGTTACCAGATCGATCCCTTTAATTAAAAAAAATCGGTACTGTCAAACATCGATCCTAAAAGATCGAATGCGACCAACGAAATCGTTCGTAATATTCACAACCGTTTATTAAAATAACGAAACATTTCGTTTCATTCCCGAAAAATATCATCGTTTTCAACAATAACATTAGTGAAACGTACACTAAATATGTAAAATTTACGAAAACTTTCGTTCATCAAGCGGCCATTGCTTCACACCACAAACTTTCTAGTCCTCTATAGAGGCGAGTTGGTTGAAATAAAATCGATTTGCCAGATCGATCCTTTTAGTTTACAAAATCGTTGTTGTCATAAATCGATACTAAAAGATCGATTGAAAAAAAATAATATTCCAACGAATACAAAAACATTTCTAAGATGAACGAAATGAATTCGTGTGACCAACGAATTCGTTCGTAATATACATAAACGAAACTATTCGCTTCATTCACGAAAAATATTGTCGCTATCAACGATAACATTCGTTCAATGTACACTAAATAAGTAGCATTTACGAGAACTTTCGTTCATCAAACGACCATTTCTTCATACCACAATAAAATCGATTGGCCAGATCGATTTTTTTAAATTAAAAAAAATCGGTGTTGTCAAATATCGATCCCAAAAGATCGAATGACAAAAATAATATGCTAATAAATACGAAAACTTTTCCAAGATAAACGAAATGAATTCGTGCGACCAACGAAATCGTTCGTAATATACACACACGTTTATTAAAATAAACAAAACATTTCGTTTCATTCACGAAAATTAATGTTGATATCAACAATAACATTCGTGCAGTGTAAACTAAATATGTAAAATTTACGAAAGCTTTCACCAAGCGGCCATTCTTGTTCATAAAATGAACGAAACCTACTATTTACAATGCACGAAAATACTTCGTGCAGAAAACGACGAATGAATTCGTGTATTTCAGGTTCAATTTCATAATATTTACGAATTTATATTATCAGTGTACTCCTCAACTAACGCATCGAATCATACTCGTGAACGGCATGAATTGTGACGCATAGACTGTTTTGCGAAAAAATTGCTCATGAAATGATTATTCATAGTTTATTTTCATAACATGAAACATGTTCTTAAAATCTTAAGTCATTTGACTCATTTCGGAATTTCGAATTTGTACTTGTTCATTTATGAATGAAAGTTAAACAAGCACGATTGAATCAAAAGAGCAGTTTTTCTATTCAAACCACTCTGCCTGCTGGCAAAAGACATTAATTCATCTTTCGTCTCTTCAATTCAAAACTTTACCGTCAGAAGAAAACCGTTAAAACAGATACCTCTTCAAACAACAAACGCTCATTCGTTTGTTTTGTACACACTTCTTCAAAACTGGCAAAATCAGCAGCAGAAGAATCGCTTTGGTACATCGCAAAACCCCCCACGAACTCATAATCCCAGTCAATCCTATTTCCCTCATTTATTACCACCCTCACCTTCCCTCACCCGGCCTCTGACGTTTGCTTGTCATCGTTATCGCCGTCGTCTATACATAGCCAGCGGTAGGGCGAAAGGTACCAGAGAAAGATGGGCTCTATTGTTTCTTCTCAACCTAACAATTTTAATAAGAAGAGCAAATAAAATTCACTCACAGCACCCGTTTGCACTTGATCACTTCTCCTGCTCCTTTTTCACACTTGAAAGCAACAATACCTACCACAGTGAAAGTAAGCCCCCTTTTAGATGCTGCGCCCGCCATTGTTTCCGACTGAGCTAACGATAGCGCGAATCCCCTTCCTCCGTACCTACGTACCTTTGTTTGCAGATAAAATTTTCGGCTGTACTTAATCAACGACTCTTTGTACACAGCGTACAGGCGGCACACATCATTGCCATACACAGACCGCACCCCCGCAGAGAAAAGCCGCGAGACAAGTTCGATATTTGCAAGGCGCATTTCAGCTTGCCATGACTGCTGCTAATTAATTACACATGAAGTTCGGGTGAACTGGTAAAGTTGGAGTGTGGAAAAGCGACAGGACCCGTCGTTCTGCGTACGGAGGAGACAACATACGAAGCTGGAAAGTTTAAGTTAAGCTGTACGGTTGGCGTGCTTGGTATGGGACTTGAGTCAGTCGTAAGCCTTCTTGGTTGAATAGAGGTGTGCGCCGATGCATTTTTCATCGGCGGCGGCGTAAGCGACATTTTCGGCCGGCGGCGGCGGCGTTGGCGGCGTCACGCCGTTGGACCCTACCGGCGGCGGCGCGCCGGCGTGTGTTGGCGTGACGAATATTGACGCCTATGTAACTAAAAAAAATCTTGACTGCACAATTCCTTTCCCAAATTTTCGGTTTCTATTGTAACAGACTTCACAGAACATACAAATAAACGTTACAGCTTAAAGAAAATCTAAAAAAATCATCACCCACGATGTACTAGCGACATCTGTTGAACACATTGCACAAAATGTAATTCTCGCAACCATATCAATTTTTTTTTCAACTGAAGCTCCAATAGTGCCCACCCTGCTTGCCAAATGCAAGATAATAAATGAAAGGTGGAACTATTTTTACAGTTGTAAAATTTGAAGAACGAAATAGAAAAATTGTCGATGTCGCATACTACGACTTCGCATGAAATAATGATTGCAATGGACAAATTTGAAGAATGCAGAGTAACGACTGTATTTCAATGACCCATAATAATTATTTATTGTTCTATATTTGGAAAATTAAGCAACGGGAAAACAGTGTTTGTTGTGTTTGAGGAAATTAATTGTTGTTGTCGTTTCATTGGTTTTTGTTTCTATTTAGTCATCTTTACCGTAAACCCGGGTACAATTGACAGCTCCCATATATTGAATTCATAAGCAAATTTTGGGGTGATTTGGTGATATCATGGCGGCTCGAATGGAGCAAAATTTGAAAAGGGCGCACCCCATTTATTATTTTCCATATCTGTGGAAAATAATCAATTTGAGCATTTCTACCATTTTTTTTGCTGCTTGAATTCTGATAAAAACAAAAATTCTATTCTAAACGAATTGTTAACCTTGGTGGTGATGTACTTTCATTGGCCAAAATGTTTTTCATTTACAATTCTCGAGATAAAAAGCACCAATGATTTAACGATTTCAAACTTCACACAACAAGAAAACCAAAACAGGTTTACGAAGGAAGAGAGCCGGTTGTTAAAAACAGACTTCCAGCTAAATATATAATAAGATTTATGTAACTTTGCTGACGGTTTTCAGTTAGGGACAAATTTATTCTCTAATAATAGTTTTCTTTATTCACATTTTGGAATAAGCTTTTTCTAAATGTTGTTCTAGCCGCATTGACGGCGTTTATAACATACGTAACGAAACACGCTTTTCTCTGGATACTTTTTCGTTTCGTTGTTCGTGGTGCTCATACAGAGAAGGCATACTAGCGCCACCATCAAATCGGTGGTGCATATATGAAACAAGCACTATCTGTCAAGTTGTCCCTGGGTTGTTTACCATCGCTCTTTTAGAATTCCGCAGATATCAGGTACCCTAACACGAGGCGTTATTATTGTCATTACTGCACAGAAATGTCACTTTTAATGATCGTGTAAGGACCTTTCAAGGTAGACACATTTCCTCATTTTCCAGGCTGGTGTTTACTTATACTTCTTGTAAGTACAAAATCGCCACAATGATAAGGAATACGATTCCCTGGTACTACATTTTCTTACAACGTACGATCTGCTTCTATCTTGAGTTTAAAGTATGCTAGATGTGCTGCAATCATACAGATCTACACCCTGACGAAACCTAAATATACAGTTACTATCAATCATAATCATTTCACGACTTGACGTGTTAGCTCCTGTTAGGTTGAAACTGATCACTAAACAAGTCTGATTGAAAATGGCCTGAGCGTATCTCTAGTTTTCGTAGCACCTGCACCCCGCCAATTTCTCCAGTAGTTCCGGGGACCAACAAATTCTAATCCATTGCATACATTCTTACCCTCTGCATCGCCACATCTGTGCACCAGCGTCGCGAAAAGTCAAGATCACTTTGCTCAACTATTTTTCGAGAATTTTTAAATAGGTAACGATTCAATCAATTATAAATAAACCACGCATTGAAAATATTTTTTGTGTTTTCACAAAACTAGTTCACGCAAAAAAAGATGACATTATACTCAAATATTTAGTAGGTGGTTGTGTCTGAATATGTTTAATATTTTTATGATTCTAATTCATAAGTCGATGAAACATTGATTTGTATTAACTTTATTGACTAAAACAGTCAAGAATTGAACGACGTGCAAGGATTTTCGTGAATTCTCGTCGTGTTATCGTGATATTTTAGTCTTGAGCTTACCGTTGGATTTTTTACACAGAGTCACGTGTCTTATAGTTTTCTAAATTATTTCACGGACATGAGCTGTGGTTAGGTAATGTATTTTGCTCAGCGCAGTTTCATTTAATTCCGAACATTTCTCTGAATTTTAACAAAGGAATAACATGGTTACAGGTCCTAGTAATGTCTTTGTATCTAATGCTCGTGCCTATGAGACTGGTTGCTAGCAGTTGTACACAATAGCTCACATAGAAATTTCAAAACCAAAAAGCAGAGCGAATAATCCATGAATAATAGTCTGAGTTCCTTGTAATTTTTTACGTAAGTATAATAAGATTATGTGGAAAATTAATTACTTCATGAATTACATCATGAACAGTTTCACGAGCTCGACTGGTGAATCGTGTGTAGCATATTAGGAATTAAGAATCGGTTAAAAAATCAATGAATAATACACTGCTTTCCAGTGAAATTGATTAGGTGCAAAGATCAGGCACATAATCGTAAATTTCAGGCACATATATCTTGAAAGTGGAAGTTTTTTTTCACGTACACGAATGGTGAATTGAAACTTATATGCTCACAATTATAACCAGTTGCCGAAGCAAGAATGGATCTTTGAATTATATAACGAGTGTCGTGTAATTGTTTTCGTGAAAATATCAAGATTATTTTAATTTTGTAATCCAATTGACGACCACTAATACCAAATAATGATCAAGATGTGATAAATCATGAATCAGTTAACGTCGTATATTCGGTCCATAGACAATGTTCCTAGATTTGTGGATAAAATTATGAGCCAATAATTTTAGAGCTCGCGAATTGTCGGCGCGGGAAAAATGCAACGGCGGCGCGCCGCCGATCTACCGTTCGGCGTCGGCGAACGTTAAAAATTACCGGCGGCGGCGGCGGGGCGCAGCGGCGCACAGGTCTACTTGGTTGGACTTAAGCAAAGGTGTAAGAAGCTTTTGATAATGTTTTGATTTCAGGTACGGTGATGAAATTGAATATTTTAGAGCAGGCTTTTGTGTTCGAGTAGGCTTAAGGGTGTTCGGGTAATCTTAGTGTTTTTCTTATTTTTTTGTCTTACAAAGTTATCCTATTGTCATCTTGTCATTTTGCTTTTTGTCTTTTGTTTTTGAACCTTTTTCGTCTTGTGGTCATTTGGTCTTTTGGTTTTTTGGTCTTTTGATCGTTTGGTGTTTTGGTCTTTTGGTCTCTTGGTCTTTTGGTCTTTTGGTCTTTTGGTCTTTTGGTCTTTTGGTCTTTTGGTCTTTTGGTCTTTTGGTCTTTTGGTATTTTGGTTTTTTGGTCTTTTTATCTTTTGGTCTTTCGTTTTTTGTCTTTTGGACTTTTGGTCTTTTGCTCTTTTTGTCGTTTTGTCTTATTGTCTGAATCAGCGCTCTTGTACACCAAAATACAATTAAATTGGCGATCCGTACATTTTCTTTAAAATTAAATTTCTGGCTCATTGAATAGAATACCTTGGAACATACTCACCATCTCATGCGACTTTGAGAATGAACGTGATCATTTCATAATTCAGATGTTAATTTTGTTGTACAAGAAATGTCTTATACATCTGGTACAGTCAACACTACTTGGCTAGATAATACTGAGTTTCAAAAAATGGTACAATAGCAGTTTTCGATTGAGCAAAATACTGCTAAACCTGCAATGTCGTTGCAAAAATAAACTACCCACTGCAATCCGCTGTAAAGCAACCGGATAATCTGAACACGTAACTCAAAGTTTTAATTTTTTAATAAATATCCGGCATCATCAAGCAGAGAGACTCGTCCGTTATGCTTCGGCCGCTAGCTTGGAGCTTTCTTTCTGTCACTCTATTTCTCCACACGTGAAGTAGTGGCTGAACGTATCAGTGCCGACCATGCTATTGTTTCCCCCAAAGATCACAGTCAGTGCATTCAGTGCTCGGGAAGGGCTGTTACAGGAAGTAAAAGTTGGTCTCAAAATCCCCAAACACGTTTTAATTAAAAATTTTGCTCATTTCTCAA
This sequence comes from Topomyia yanbarensis, assembly GCF_030247195.1. NCBI lineage: Eukaryota > Metazoa > Arthropoda > Insecta > Diptera > Culicidae > Topomyia > Topomyia yanbarensis. Next base: position 88,910,266 of record NC_080671.1, read on the forward strand.
ATTCCCACTCACATAGCTTATAGCCGTTCTGCTGCTATACAACAGTACTTAGACCCACTCACCCGAGCAGTTGGAGGGGGCGGTAAAAACAAGTAGGGACTTATGATTTTGGCAATCGGGCATTAGTGATGTTGCAGTGCAAAGCATAAAAGCTTATTCCGCAGCCGTGGCAGTTGAGGGGTGGGCGCTTGTGGTGATGGCATGTTATCCCGTTTATGCTACTGCCGTGAAAGTTTATCATCCCATAACGAGGTGATTTCATGGGAAAGTGGATTTTTAGCTATCCGACGCTGGTAGCATCAAGCAAACTTTGAAATTACTCGCTCATCGGGAGCCTCCATCAAGGAGTGGGGGGAGCAGTTCCTTCCACACTTCAACAGCAATAATGGTCCCTCCCCGGAGATCATGTCAGGAATTAATAACTACAGCTTGGCGTGCTGTAGCTGCACTGTTCGGCGTAATCATGCGTGTCATTGTCATAATCGCCGCCAAATGAGAATGGAAATCTAAAATGATGAACATACAAGCTCGCTCGTGGGTGAAAACTGCTCTCTGTGGAGCATTCCGGGCTTCAACGGTGCAGCCTTAATGGTCCGAAGTGTTTACCGGTCCTGCATCATTTATCTTCTAGATTTAGCGATTTAGCCATCACAATGACCAATTGCACATTGCTATCACACCATCGCGGTCGGCAGCGTTGGCTGGAGAATTGAATGACTAATTGACAATTAAGCTAAATTCTGGTCAAATATTACTGGTCAAATAGACCGAATGGCCCCACCGTCTGTGCTGGTTGCAGCCGTTCGGGGGCTTCGTCGGTACCTAATAATAATGCATGAAAGCTGCCTATTACGAACAACACCGTGCGTATCCGTGATCGAGTTGTACAACGAATGGGCAATTGTGAACGATAAATTTAATAATTGCCACACATACGTACATATGCTTGCTACAATCAAATGTCAGCAGGTTCTGTCGCAATTCGAAACGATGACTCTGTTTACGTACTGTATGTGTATTCATTAATCATTCCAGGCCGCACTGCTTTAGAGAAAGGATTTGTTTGGGTATGAAATCCTTATTTGTTCCGATTGTCTTAATTAAAAGGCGATAATTGTCATCGTAAGGTTGCACAACAATAGGTGATGCAAATAATTATCGATGTAAGTTGTTTTCGGCATTAGGGAAAAATTGGATCAATATTTCCGAAAAAATACTTCGTCTACAACCAGATCAACAACACCGCCAGGTGTCACAAATGGATGAACTTTCGACAGCCTGCTGCTTTATTTTGCCCTTAATGTTCCCATATCTTCAAAACACGACCTCCTTCCCCAGTGCGCGACGTGATCATCATTAGCCGGTCGCTGACTTCTTCGCTTCAGCCCTAAACGATGCCGATGAAGCGCATTCCACCGCATGTTCGATACCTACCACGATTTTCGTTGTTTGTTCTCCTATGTAGGACTACTATTAATTCAAAACTTTGCCCCAAAGAAAATGGCCCATTCTAGACATCTGCTCTTTGTCTACAAACAGCAATTTTGGGGGAAACTTTTTCGATTTCTCATCAAGCAGCCCTCGCCCCGTCGCGTTTCGCGATCAAGCGGAAGACGAGGGCGGTTAAACTCCAGATTGTGGGATTCTAAACAGGCGGTTACGTGTTCGCCTGTGCTTTTTTTCTATTCCTTTCTTCTTACTTCGATAGGATTATGGCTTCTAGTTCTGTGCAGAAGTTGTCGAATGCTCGGGCAAAAATCAAAAGCATGCCAGTCCAACGGGGAGTGGAAATGGTTCGGAAGATAACGGCGAAAGGGATACCCATCTGCATATTTTTCAAATCTGAGACCGAACGAAAAGCAGACTAGTCGTAGGGAACCGAAAAACGATGCGATTCCAACAAAGGAAATGATTGTTGAAAACATATGGTGCCTTGGCCTGTGCTGTTTCCTGATTAGATCTTTATTGAGTTTGTGTTTGGTAAGACATGAATACATAATTTTATTGGGAGGATGATTAATCGTCTTTTGAATTCAAACACAAGCGTTTCTGTCTTTAAAAATCAAGTTGATTCAAATTTTTATAAAGAACAATAACTGATGTCTGATTCTATGGTAAACTACATGTTTTGAAAAACAATACTCATTTATTCTTCGTAACGAAGGAATGAAACCAGAAATAACAAAGTAGACAAAAAGTAAACAGAAAATAGAAATACAGAAATACAGAAATACAGAAATACAGAAATACAGAAATACAGAAATACAGAAATACAGAAATACAGAAATACAGAAATACAGAAATACAGAAATACAGAAATACAGAAATACAGAAATGTGGAAATACAGAAATACAGAAATACAGAAATACAGAAATAAAGAAATACAGAAATACAGAAATACAGAAATACAGAAATACAGAAATACAGAAATACAGAAATACAGAAATACAGAAATACAGAAATACAGAAATACAGAAATGTGGAAATGTGGAAATACAGAAATACAGAAATACAGAAATACAAAATACAGAAATACAGAAATACAGAAATACAGAAATACAGAAATACAAAATACAGAAATACAGAAATACAGAAATACAGAAATACAGAAATACAGAAACACAGAAATACAGAAATACAGAAATACAGAAATACAGAAATACAGAAATACAGATACGTAATACGTAATCAGAAAAAATGAAAACAGGAAAAATCGAAAGCAGAAAAAATCGAGAGTAGAAAAATCAAAAAAAGAAAAAATTGAAAACAAGAAAAATCCACAACAGAAAAAATCGATAACAGAAAAAACTGAAAACAGTAAAAAAACGAAAACAAAAAAAAAATTAAAGCAGAAAAATCTAAAACAGAAAGAAACGAAAAAAAGATAAACAGAAAAAACCGAAAACTGAAAAAATCGAAATCAGAAAAAAAATGAAAACGGAAAAGTTGGAAACATAAGAAATTGAACAAAAGAAAAATAAGAAGCAGAAAAAAAATCAAATATAGAAGTAATTGAAAACATAAAACTGAAAAAAGAAATATCCTAAATCGAAAATCGAAAATCGAAAATCGAAAATCGAAAATTGAAAATTGAAAATCGAAAATCGAAAATTGAAAATTGAAAATTGAAAATTGAAAATTGAAAATTGAAAATTGAAAATTGAAAATTGAAAATTGAAATTTGAAAATTGAAAATTGAAAATTGAAAATTGAAAATTGAAAATTGAAAATTGAAAATTGAAAATTGAAAATTGAAAATTGAAAATTGAAAATTGAAAATTGAAAATTGAAAATTGAAAATCGAAAATTGAAAATTGAAAATTGAAAATTGAAAATTGAAAATTGAAAATCGAAAATCGAAAATCGAAAATTGAAAATTGAAAATTGAAAATTGAAAATTGAAAATTGAAAATCGAAAATCGAAAATCGAAAATCGAAAATCGAAAATCGAAAATCGAAAATCGAAAATCGAAAATCGAAAATCGAAAATCGAAAATCGAAAATCGAAAATCGAAAATCGAAAATCGAAAATCGAAAATCGAAAATCGAAAATCGAAAATCGAAAATCGAAAATCGAAAATCGAAAATCGAAAATCGAAAATCGAAAATCGAAAATCGAAAATCGAAAATCGAAAATCGAAAATCGAAAATCGAAAATCGAAAATCGAAAATCGAAAATCGAAAATCGAAAATCGAAAATCGAAAATCGAAAATCGAAAATCGAAAATCGAAAATCGAAAATCGAAAATCGAAAATCGAAAATCGAAAATCGAAAATCGAAAATCGAAAATCGAAAATCGAAAATCGAAAATCGAAAATCGAAAATCGAAAATCGAAAATCGAAAATCGAAAATCGAAAATCGAAAATCGAAAATCGAAAATCGAAAATCGAAAATCGAAAATCGAAAATCGAAAATCGAAAATCGAAAATCGAAAATCGAAAATCGAAAATCGAAAATCGAAAATCGAAAATCGAAAATCGAAAATCGAAAATCGAAAATCGAAAATCGAAAATCGAAAATCGAAAATCGAAAATCGAAAATCGAAAATCGAAAATCGAAAATCGAAAATCGAAAATCGAAAATCGAAAATCGAAAATCGAAAATCGAAAATCGAAAATCGAAAATCGAAAATCGAAAATCGAAAATCGAAAATCGAAAATCGAAAATCGAAAATCGAAAATCGAAAATCGAAAATCGAAAATCGAAAATCGAAAATCGAAAATCGAAAATCGAAAATCGAAAATCGAAAATCGAAAATCGAAAATCGAAAATCGAAAATCGAAAATCGAAAATCGAAAATCGAAAATCGAAAATCGAAAATCGAAAATCGAAAATCGAAAATCGAAAATCGAAAATCGAAAATCGAAAATCGAAAATCGAAAATCGAAAATCGAAAATCGAAAATCGAAAATCGAAAATCGAAAATCGAAAATCGAAAATCGAAAATCGAAAATCGAAAATCGAAAATCGAAAATCGAAAATCGAAAATCGAAAATCGAAAATCGAAAATCGAAAATCGAAAATCGAAAATCGAAAATCGAAAATCGAAAATCGAAAATCGAAAATCGAAAATCGAAAATCGAAAATCGAAAATCGAAAATCGAAAATCGAAAATCGAAAATCGAAAATCGAAAATCGAAAATCGAAAATCGAAAATCGAAAATCGAAAATCGAAAATCGAAAATCGAAAATCGAAAATCGAAAATCGAAAATCGAAAATCGAAAATCGAAAATCGAAAATCGAAAATCGAAAATCGAAAATCGAAAATCGAAAATCGAAAATCGAAAATCGAAAATCGAAAATCGAAAATCGAAAATCGAAAATCGAAAATCGAAAATCGAAAATCGAAAATCGAAAATCGAAAATCGAAAATCGAAAATCGAAAATCGAAAATCGAAAATCGAAAATCGAAAATCGAAAATCGAAAATCGAAAATCGAAAATCGAAAATCGAAAATCGAAAATCGAAAATCGAAAATCGAAAATCGAAAATCGAAAATCGAAAATCGAAAATCGAAAATCGAAAATCGAAAATCGAAAATCGAAAATCGAAAATCGAAAATCGAAAATCGAAAATCGAAAATCGAAAATCGAAAATCGAAAATCGAAAATCGAAAATCGAAAATCGAAAATCGAAAATCGAAAATCGAAAATCGAAAATCGAAAATCGAAAATCGAAAATCGAAAATCGAAAATCGAAAATCGAAAATCGAAAATCGAAAATCGAAAATCGAAAATCGAAAATCGAAAGTCGAAAATCGAAAATCGAAAATCGAAAATCGAAAATCGAAAATCGAAAATCGAAAATCGAAAATCGAAAATCGAAAATCGAAAATCGAAAATCGAAAATCGAAAATCGAAAATCGAAAATCGAAAATCGAAAATCGAAAATCGAAAATCGAAAATCGAAATTGGAAATTGGAAATTGGAAATTGGGAATTGGAAATTGGAAATTGGAAATTGGAAATTGGAAATTGGAAATTATTATGAGTAGAAGTTACTCAAAATTTGGAATAGTCTACATTTAATTGTATTTGAGTAGATAATACTCGAAATTTGGAAAAGTTTACATTTAATTGGATTTGAGTAGATATTACTCAAAATTTGGAAAAGTCCACATTTAATTGGATTTGACTAGACTCTATTACTCAAAATTTCGAAAAGTCCACATTTAGTTGAAAATGAGTAGATATTACTCAAAATTTAGAAAAGTCCACTTTTAATTGGATTTTAGTAGATAATACTCGAAATTTGTAAAAGTTCACTTTTAATTGGATTTTAGTAGATATTACTAAAAATTTGGAAAAGTCTACACTTAATTGGATTTGAGTAGATATTACTCAAAATTTGGAAAAATTTACTTTTAATTGGATTTGAGTAGATATTACTCAAAATTTGGAAAAGTGCACATTTCATTGAAAATTTGAAAAAGTCTAGTTTTAATTGGAAATTGGAAATTGGAAATTGGAAATTGGAAATTGGAAATTGGAAATTGGAAATTGGAAATTGGAAATTGGAAATTGGAAATTGGAAATTGGAAATTGGAAATTGGAAATTGGAAATTGGAAATTGGAAATTGGAAATTGGAAATTGGAAATTGCAAATTGGAAATTGGAAATTGGAAATTGGAAATTGGAAATTGGAAATTGGAAATTGGAAATTGGAAATTGGAAATTGGAAATTGGAAATTGGAAATTGGAAATTGGAAATTAGAAATTGGAAATTGGAAATTGGAAATTGGAAATTATTATGAGTAGAAGTTACTCAAAATTTGGAATAGTCTACATTTAATTGGATTTGAGTAGATATCGCTCAAAATTTGGAAAAGTCCACATTTTATTGTAAATGAGTAGAAGTTACACAAAATTTGGAAAAGTCCACTTTTAATCGGATATGAGTAGATATTACTCAAAATTTGGAAAAGTCCACATTTAATTAAACATTTAAGAGTAGATATTACTCAAAATTTGGAACAGTAGAGTAGATATTACTCCAAATTTGGAAAAGTCGACATTTAATTGGATTTGAGTAGATAATACTCGAAATTTGGAAAAGTCTACATTTAATTGGATTTGAGTAGATATTACTCAAAATTTGGAAAAGTCCACATTTAATTGGATTTGACTAGACTCTATTACTCAAAATTTCGAAAAGTCCACATTTAATTGAAAATGAGTAGATATTACTCAAAATTTAGAAAAGTCCACTTTTAATTGGATTTTAGTAGATAATACTCGAAATTTGTAAAAGTTCACTTTTAATTGGATTTGAGTAGATAATACTCAAAATTTGGAAAAGTTCACATTTAATTGGATTGAGTAGATATTACTCAAATTTTGGAAAAGCCCACAATTAATTGAAAATGAGTAGATATTACTCAAAATTTGGAAAAGTTCACTATTAATTGGATTTGAGTAGATAATACTCAAAATTTGGAAAAACCCACATTTAATTGAATTCTAGTAACTTCTACTCATATCCATTTAAATGTTGACTTTTCCAAATTTTGAGTAATATCTACTCAAATCCAATTAATAGTGGACTTTTGTAAATTCAATAGCAGCTTATGGGAGCGTTATACCGTTCATCTGAAATGAAGTGTGTGGCAATCGGTTCAGCCACCTTTAAGAAAGTTGAGTAACATTTTGCGATCTCAACGAACTGAATCGAATGGTATATGACACTCAGCCTTCCGGGTTTGAGTTGGAAAGTCGATTTTTGAAATCTTTCTTAGTATGAGAAAGGCAAAAACGTTTTACAAATTTTGATACCATAAAATGCCGTTCAAAGTAACCGATTGGAGCGCGTTAATCTAAATAAAACCTGAAAAATCCAACATTATTTTTACAAAGGAAATATATTCTATAATATTCTAACGTTCTAATGTTCAGTGACCAAATTTCAAAAAATGTTATAGCCGTCAGCACGAAACTTATCTCTTATTGGCCCACACAGAGTACGGCGAATTTCGAAAACGTTCTGCTTTATACAATATGATCGATCATTCCCCATAAAACTATTCCATTCTATGTCAAGGAAATCAAGGGACTTGTTCTTGTGAACATCTGACAATTGAAACAAATTTTCATTCCAACTCACGGAACATGTTTCGTGAACTGAAAAGACACACAATAAAACATGCTTGATTCATTCGTGTATCAGCTTCAGTTGTGGTATGGTCATGACCCTTCTTCAAAAGCCAACACACAATTGCTATAAATAGACGAAATTAGATTGTCTCTCTGCAAAAGCGTCAAAACTCTTGCCAATGCAAATCTGACAAGCGTCAAAAGTGTTCTTCGAGAGCTCTCGAAGTAGAGGTTCAGCCAGTCGGTAGCAGAAACATCAATGCATGTGATATGAGTTTCTCTACTCATCGCATAGCTCGGTTGGATGGAAATTGCAACACACCCGGGAGCAGCTCTGTAGCCACTGAATGAGGCTATTTTCTGGTCTTTAGCTTTTCCCCCAAGAGACTTGAGCGGTGTATATCTGTGCCCGGTGCAGGTGCAGTTGAGGAGAGGATTAAAACGATTGCACTGAATGACTGCATAAATGTCAGCTAGACGAGCTTGGATGTGTAGCTATGTGTTTGTGGGTAGGTAGGAACTGAATACAGGAGTGGCTGCAAACGCTGTCCGACATCGAAATGACTGCAGACTTGGAGCTGCGATCACCCTTGGAATGCGTATACATAGTTCGTAAATGTGAAAAAGTCACCACCATGTCTTGTAGTTTATTTCAATCAAGAGACCTGAGCTCGGATGCTGCATTCAACATGTGTCCTGATGGCTGATGCACTTCACCATGTACCTACTTGACTTGTTAGTCCAGCTGGGAAAGCAAACCCTCGACGACCATGTTGTGCGATACATACGTGTTAGCTTGTGTTATGGGAGGAAAAATGAAGTGCTGAGCGAAACAATTTCCAACCAGTCAGTCTGTGCATGTACATTACGGGTGAAAACCAGCGCACAGACCTCTCATGTCCCGATCCGGTTCTAACAGGGATGAAAAGTCAACATCATGAAATCAAACTGCAGGAGGATGTTTAAAAAATCAAGAGACAATTAATAATTTATAACGAGAGACCGGTCCAAGCAGTAGGATGAAGTTGGATCGAAAAATCAAGGGGGGATGGACATGGAAACGGTGCAATAGCAGTCTTTGTCTGGGCTTGTGAACAATCTCGTTAGTTTAGAGGATGGGAGCTGTGGAAAGGGAGGTCGTTCGCTATAGGGTTACCATGCGTAATACAATCATGAGTATTTATTATAAAATACGCAATATTACTACACTACTTGTTTAGAAAAAATGGTTAGTGGGTAAAATTCGTTTGTCGTAAATTGCCAACAAACAGTTTCTAATCAACTGGATAACCACCTGAACCATTCCCTGTAATAAAAATCCTCCCTAACTGCATACGGTCCAACGGGACACATTTCCCAGCTTGGGAAATATCCGTGCCGGTAATGCTGGCTGCTACCGGAGGGTAGAAACTGACATCTTGAGTTGCTTGTTGAGTTGAAGGAATCGCATTGCATCAGCGGCATCGAACTAGCGACCTATCGACCAGGGGACAGCGGTCAGCCGGAGTTCACGAACGGGGGAAAACGACGAAATCATTGAATCGAATTTCGATAAGGGATCTGTGAGTGTGGCTGCCTTCTACAATTTCCCGCACTCAACATATTGTCGGAATAGAAATGCACAAAGGATATCGATTCGGGTCGCAGAACCGACAGTTCCATCCGGTGACAAAAACCGACCAGTGAGTGCGAGAGCAGCTTGATGTTATAAATATTTTATTGAATTTATTTATGGGTTTGAAAGTGGCTGCTCGAACTCGTTGCCCTTTTGTTTTACGACAAAAGAAATGCATCCAACTTGCCGGCTCGAGTGACGGGGTTTCCTTATCGTTGCTTGCCCCGTCAATCGAGTGGCAATAAATTTCCATTTTTGAATTGTCTTGGGGGAAATAAACATTTAATCGAAGATTTGATTTTTCTTTACATGTGTTCAACGAATTTATTACATTTTATGTTCGATTCGCGTAACCATGCGCCTCCATTGCCGTTTTCAATTCGAAAGTTAACTGCCGTCGAATCAAATGGGAGGATTCTCTGGATTTCAAACTGTAAACATATTCCACGGCTACGAATGATGTCTTACTTGGAACAAGCAAGTCCACACACGAACGAGCAACCCCTCCTTTTCTTCTCGCTATATTCACCGTAACGTCATGTCGAAATAACACACGAACCTTCCAAGAAACTCCGTAACAGGCATCATTAAAATTTTATTTAATATCTTTTAATAAACAAGAACATTCCTGTTTCCGCTCGTCTAGCTTTAGTCCCTGTTTCCCACATCCTTCTACTGAACACAAACCCCACTTCGTCTGTAGTTCCGGGCGCAAGCAATTGGAAACGTTTAGCTTCTTCTTCTACGCCCGCACCCCACAAAGAAGAGGCATGAATTTAGACTTCCGATCCGATTAAATTTGCAATAGATAAAAATACAGTGATGCCAGGTGCCAATAAAGTTTTCAAACATTCCATTGACCTGTTGATAAAGTAAAACATTTGCCGTTTAAACAAAGGAATTCTTGAATAAAGTCCGCATAGCATTTCCATTTTATTAATTTTATTTTTGGTTGGTTGATCTTTTATACGTTAGTCCTGTCACTAAGTTATTGTCGGATTCTGATGAGACGAAGTCGAAACGAAGATTCCTCAACTAATTTTATACGATTAGAATACTTAAAATCTAATCGGATCAGTCAAATACTGCCCAAGCAATTTACTAGCTGTGGTGCCTTCCAGAAGTTGTGAATCCGTCCATTTTGATAATAGCACGATACTACAAAATAAAAAAAATGAATGTACTTTTAAAGTGCTCTGTTTAAGGTTATAGCTCTGGTTAAATACATCACAAAATCACTTTTAATATGCCCTCCAAATCTTGATTTATAGCAAAAAAAAATTTTTCCAGGATTTTCATAACGAAATTTTTTTTTCGTGGTCATTCTTTAACAGATTTCAAATTATCCAAGTATTTTGGAAAGAAGAAGAAATGACCTTTCCAACGGTATGCTATGCGTTAAAATTACTATGCGGTTTTTTGACAACAATATGAAAGTACCCATTATTTTGCGATTTTTTTATTAAAAATATGAAAATTGTTCTGGATTTTTATTAGAAAGCGTCTTTGTTTAAATAGAAATCTAGGGATAACATTTAATTCCGCAACCAACGACCTATTTATGATCAAATTTGGTTGAAAATGGCAGATTTTTTTTCAAATTAAAAACTTTCTCGCATGAAATTTTAAGGAAGTCTTCTACTCGCGAGGCCTTAAATTGAGCACTTTTCTGGGAATAAAATGCAAATCATCTACTCAATGGATTTTGAAACTTTTTTTTTTATTTTGAAGATACATGTGTTCAATTTTCAATTTTACTTTTGAAGACGAAAAGAATAATCCCTCGCGACCTTGAAACTCCATTAAAGACGTTGATGTTGAAACTGCATTGGTCTCGCTTAAGTAAAGATGTGGCAAATTGGGTAATCTATAATCAGAAAACTCATATTTTTTACAATCATAGTCACGTTGGCTACGTTTAAACGAGAGGGATTTCTTTTGTTTTATAATTTGTAAAAGTTATGTAACGATTTGGGAAAATTTCCAATATTTTCGATATTTTTTAGCCTATTGAAATGGAACAAATTGACATTTTGCAAACCCCTCTTGACTAAACATAGCGGTGTGTATCATGAACAATTGAAGAAAAATTATTGAAATCGGATCAGTACTTCTATGAAAAGTCTTACTTGATCGCTACAAAAACACTACACTTTCGGGAAAACGCTTTTAACGCGTTTAAAGATAAAGTACGGTGTATAACTCGATTGTAGTACCTTACTAGTTGTTACGGTAACGAAGGACGGTTCGGACTTCGCCTTTTAGCAAACTTGGGTTTATTGTTGGAGTAAGCTTTAAGCTGAAATTTTAATTCGTTGTGAGTTCTTCTCTATGTTCTAATTTTTAGGTTACTTACAGTAAAAGTCTTCTTCGTGTGTAATTCGTCCTACCGAAACAGTGCTATTGTGTATTCTGATCGTATCTGTATTTAACATTTTAATTTATACCTAGGTGTGTTTAGATATAATTCAAATTACTTACAATAATTTTATTTTTAATCCGAAACTGATGAAAAATGAAGGTTTTTAATCAACTGAACTACTACTGCTTCTAATCACGTTTGCCTCGCACTTCTGACTCTGTCTCATGTAGGTGTCATATAAGACGTTTTACTAGTTTGAAGTTTTGCATGTACTGATCATCCAAGCAGAGATTCCAGGTATTTTTTTCAAATGTCTGCAATAATAATTTTAAAAGTCTGGGAAGAACAAAAAATGTCAGGAAAGCTAGTGTAACCAAAAGCCTTTATATTCAAAAATCTGTAAATATCTGCAACCAAACTAAAAAATCTGCAATCATCTGCGTCATCGAAAAAATCTGCAGCTTAAATTAAAAGTCTGCGAATTCACAGACTTGTCTGCAAATCTGGCATCTCTGCATCCAAGGGGCTAATCGTGTTTCTGCTGTACCGTAATGTAATTGCTGGACTGTGTTGCTAACACTAGTTAATCTGCTATACCGGAGCCGTAGAGCTCACCTTTCTCATAACGAAAATGCTCCTGGTTGTCCACATTTTGCACCCTCTGTTGTATTCGGGTCTGTTTTGCCGCGACACCCGCTTTGCATTCAGAGCGAGCGATACGTTCACCGTTGAGTCGAGTAGCACATCTTTCAGCTTCAATCCCCAGGGTAATTCCCATCACCTCCATATCTTGTAATATCGATGAAAATCCTTGGTTGAAGATACTGATTGCCAAATAAATCACAATATTGACCACCTGCCTGCCACAATTTGTGCATGTGTTTTGGCGCTAAGGAACCACTATTCAGAGACTCCTTGACCTTTTGGGTGTGAGTTCCTAAGCATTTTTCTAATAAATCATTAGGTGATAGACTTTCGTAGATCCTGACATGTTCGAAAGTTTCTAAAGTTCCTTTTGCTTCGGGTTGTGCCACTTGCACCAACTTTCCTGAACACTTTGAGTATTGGTGATTTTCGTTCGATAACGACCAGTTTTCGAGGAAAGCCCAGAATACATTTCGCATATGTTCTACAGAACTTCAGTTTCTCCGAATCGTCAGCCGACAACATTTTGTTAGCTCGCCAATTAATTTGTCCGTCAACTTTCCCTTTTCTTTCCCACCGATACCTTTGTTTTCTTTCTTCATTTTTCGTAATCTCGTTCCCATACGCTTCTCAACATGACCGGCGCATTTTTTTTCGTACGATTTTCTCGTCCAAAAAAAACAAGAAACCATTCACAGATGCTCACATATAGGGGACCGCGGGGCAAGTCCGACACCTTAAGCGCAATATTTTTTCTAAAAATCCACAAAGCTCCTAAAATTGTATATTCTGTGCATAATCCTTGTTTAGGTGGTTCTTAACAAAATATAATTTTTTCAGCGTTTCAAAAAATTGAATTCATTAAAAATTATTGGTTGCCAAAAAATGGAGAAAATTGACATTTTAAAAACGCTGCGGGTAAGACCGACACCCCAAAGGGGCAAGAGCGACCCCCTTTTGAACTTTCTTTTTGTCCAATTTTTTCCATTAAAAATGTATTGTGTATGTGTGATAAAGTGCAAATATGTGTATATGAGTATGTGTGATGCAAACGCACGCTTTCTGTAGTTTAATCGCGTAACAAGAGGAAGAACATTCGAATGCGTGGTGTTATGAATAAATATTGTTTAACGCATGGTTTATATTATGGTACGGGTTTTCTCAAGTAATTCTTTCGAGTTTTATTGCCACTTGTATAGCCATTATAACGAAGAAGAGCTGTTTTGCAAGCAGATTATATACGCTGTTACTAGGACTCATTCACTTAGAAGTGACGCACGCTTCGTAGTAAGCTATCCGGTTCGTGTTGTGATTTTTCGGCACACTGTTGATCAATAATCCGACGGTCAATGAAAATTTTTCATCAATATTATTACAAAATCTCATATTAGATTATACTTTTCATTTCTTTTTGTAATATAACTATGAATCACGTTCAATTTAATTCCTAATTTTTTTGGTCGGCTTGAGATAATACTGATAAATAAATGCAAAAAAAACATAGTTTCCGTGTATTTCAATTATTAACATGACGTAATTATAGTATAATTGAACACAACAAATATACCCAGTGGTTTGTATTGAATCACAAACGAACCCATTCATCTAAACACCGTGTCGGTCTTACCCCACCCAAAAACTGTCGGTCTTACCCCAACAGCGCACATTTTTGTTAAATGCTCAATTAACAGTATTGAAATACTCAAACTTATCTTCAATACACACAAATAACGATATGGAGAGTAGAATAGAATGTGTGACACAAAAACTGGTAATTTTCAATACTTTTGTGTTATTAAAACCTTAAAATGTATCAACTAAAAATAACATCCAAAAGCGCATCAACTTTGCTTTCGCTTGTTTTGTTTTTTTCGTTGACGTTTAATGAATCCATATGGCATCGATGTGTATCGAAATGCCTAAAATAATCGTACTAATAATATCCTGTCATTATTGTATGATTTAAAATTTGATATCTGGGAAAAGTCGTGGGGTGTCGGGCTTACCCAGGGTGTCGGGCTTACCCCCAGTTCCCCTACATAAACCGTCAAGAATGGACCGGTGAATTCTTTAAACAATGATTTTTCCATAGACAAGCGCCATCATGGTGCGCCGCGCTTGGTATCTCGGAAACGGCCAGAGATGGGTACCTTTCAGTTCCTAGAAACATGCCAAGGAATATGATTTTCACTAAATCGTTTCTGTGGCGTATTCTCATATACATATAGATTGAAATTAAACAAAAAAAAATCGATTTATTGAAACCATGAGAGTAGAAGACCCTCTCAATCCAGTGGTTTTCAACCATTTTCGTTCCGTGTACCCCTTTCCGAATATTGATGTACCCTTTTCAAAAAATTGCTTACAATCATTTCCCGGCCAAAATTTTTCAACTAGAACCCTGTTCCTGAGCACGCTCAGTAAGCATCTCAACTTTTGAAACACTGAAAAAATATATAAAGACAATAATATTCGACGGGAATGTTAGGATAACAAGATGAAATTTATCCCGGCCAATTCAGCCCCTACAATAGTATAATGTACCCCTGGGGGTGAATTCACCCCCGGTTGAAAACCACTGAGCTAATCGAATAAAATAATTTAGATAATCTTTTTTTTCATTATAGAGGTCAAATTGTGGGTCTACGTGGTTGATGAACGGTCCCTTAGAAGTCGTCATTCAATCAAGTCGTGCTACGTATTAGGATAACACAGAAAAGTGAAAAGAAAGCGAAATCTTTATACAAGTATACCTCGAAAGTGCGTCAACTTTCGCTTCGTTTAGTGTACATACTATCGAAACGTACGTACTATCGAATTACGAAAATTAATATTAATATTAAAATATTACTTTTTATGTTTAAGATTGAATGAAACTTTACAAAAATAATATTTATCACTAAATTCATCACCCCATTAGTGATAAACTGTCCTATCACCGAGTACTTAATCTTAGAATGTTATGGTTTCCATCAAACAGGATGGTTGAAAATGGAGTCCTTCACTTGGATGTGTTATCGCTGAGAAAACGGACAACGTCTGTGCTGAACTAAAGGCCGAGTTATCCAAAAATAACCAGCAAATTTTGCGCCTCGCTAGAAAGTTTTCAACATCTACTCTAGTCCGGCCAAACTCCGGTACCTCTCGACCACCTCAGAAACGTCATCGCGAGGATGGCCCTGATCCGAGCAATATTCTTGTTGGTGGTCGAAAGCTAATCGATAATAGCAACATTGTTACGGTTTCACCTCCCGCGCCGTTGCTCTGGATGTATCTTTCCCGCTTTCATCCTAGCGTTAGCAAAGAGACTGTCGTAAAATGTCTAAAGAACGACTAAATTGTAACGAGGAGATAAAGGTTATTCCGCTTGTTAAAAAAGGCATAGACGTCAGTACTTTGAACTTCATATCCTTCAATGTTGGAGTTCACCCAAAGTACCGTGATGTAGCTATTAACCCTGACACATGGCCGCAAGGCATACTGTTCAGGGAATTTGAAGACAGCCGTACCCAGAACATTTGGAGCCCGCCGACTGATTTTCCTACGCCTCCAGAAGAAGCATGTACTTCTCTAATGCAACCCGGCCCATCAATGGTCCTGCAGAAGACTCCGCAACGATTGGCCATGTCACTATACCAAGCTACACCGCCCTTGCGAAGGAGTATCGATGCCGATCGCATACTGGGATGCAACGCAGTTGGTACTATGGAAGCCCTCGATCCCCCCCGCTATAGTCAAGCCCTTGCCGCCAGCTTCAGCAGTCGACCCGGTCCTGTATGTGTTGGTGGAGAAAGGGTCTTCCAAGCTGCCTTTCTCGGCAAGTATTATTCAAATTGTAACGATACAACGGTTGAACCGATTCACGCTTCTAGCTCATCGTACGACTCTCGCCGCAAGCTGCAACCACCCCGTTCCAGCTCTCCGCATTACACCATCGGGTTTCAACGCATACTGGGACGCACCGCAGTTGGCATTATGGAAGCCCTTGATCCCTCCGCCACAGTCGAGCACTTGCAGCCAGCGATCATCAGTCGTCCCGGTCCTGTGTGTGGGATGGGTGAAAGAGTCTTCTGACCTGCCGCAAATGGCAAATAAACATCTGTTCCGAACACTTCAAGCGCTGATGCATTCTTCGCTTCCAGTTTTTTGCCTTTTGCTCCGACATCTTGTTATCAGATGCCAATCATTTCTCTCGACGACGACGACAGTCGTATTTTGTGGCACGACGCAGTTGATTCGGGATGCCTCGAATCCCTCACCACAGTCGACCAAGCGACCGTGAACCGTTCCGATACTGTTCGTGGGATTGACGAAAGGATCTTCCTACAAGGCAACATGGCTTCGCTCTCTGCTGTACCTGATCCGTCCTTCAACAACATCGAGGTTTACTACCAGAATGTTGGTGGCCTAAATTCATCAACGGACAGCTATTTGCTCGCGACCACGGGTTGCTGTTACGACGTTATCGCCTTAACCGAGACGTGGCTCGACAACCGTACTCTGTCTCGCCAGGTGTTTGGTTCAACATTCGATGTTTACCGCTGTGACCGCAATGCCCTCAACAGCCACAAGACATCAGGCGGTGGTGTGCTTATCGCCGCAAGTGTGGATATCAGTGAAACTTGCCGATCGCAATCTGTTCCTGTGTGTTGTGTATTTTCCACCTGACAGAATTCGTGATTCCTAATCGATGTACATCTTTCCTCCGTTTCTTTTATCGCCTCGATCGCCGCCCGTCTGATGATATTGTTATACTGGGCGACTTCAACTTACCTGGCTTGTCGTAGTGCCAGGCAAGTAATGTTTTCTACGATTGGATATCGAAAAATCTGCGCTTATTAACAATGCCAGTTGTATTTTGGACAACTACAGCAGTGCAACTCTTCGGCAAATTAATAATGTCACCAACGAGATTGGACGCACATTGGACCTCTGCTTTGTTGGTGCCCGGGACTACGCTCCGTACTGCTGCACTGCACCGACTGCTTTAGCCAAGTAGGTGCGTCATCATCCCCCACTACATCTTGTATTCGTCTCAAGCTCTATCGTCTACGATTTTAAAAACGCTGACTACGACAGTATTGTTAGCACGCTGTTGGATATAAACTGGGACGAAAATCTTAACAATGACGACGCGAACGAAGCAGCGATGACATTTTCTAGTATTCTTAACTATCTTATCGACCGCCATGTGCCTAAACGAACAATTAGTACCGATGAACACCCTCCCTGGCAATCAACCGTCCTTAGACGTTTAAAATCTGCCAAACCACCTGCATTTAAAAAATTCTCGAAGCATAAGACACTTGCATTACGAAATCATTACTTTCAACTCAACCACGAATACAAACAGCAAAGCAGACGCGCCTTTTTTAGGCACCAGTGAAACGTCGAACGTCAACTGAAATCCAAGCCCAAGTCGTTCTGGAAGTATGTTAACGAGCAGCGAAAAGAATCCGGTTTACCATCTTGTATGTCGTTTAATGGAGTTTTAGGCACCGACACTAAAGAAATTTACCAACTGTTCTCCGACAAATTTTCAAGCGTTTTTTCCAACGAGCGCCTTCCACCACAACAAGTCGCTGCTTCCGACAATTTAACTTCTTCTCTAGGACGAACCATCAACTGAATTTGTGTCGATAATGCTGCCATTCTTGCAGCAAATGCCAAACTGAAAGCATCTTGTTCCCCAGGTCCAGATGGTGTTCCCTCGATTTTTGTCAAAAAGTGCATCAGCGGGCTTCATGAACCACTTCGGCGAGTCTTCGAGCTGTCACTCACTACTGGTACATTCCCTTCTTGCTGGAAAGCAGCGCACATGTTTCCAGTTCATAAAAAAGGAAACAAATCGAACATTGACAATTATCGGGGAATCTCGTGTTTAAGTCCCGTATCAAAACTGTTCCAGCTGGTTGTGTTAGATCCTATTTTCTTTCACTGCAAACACTACATTGCAGATGACCAACACGGTTTCATGCCTAGACGCTCGACAACAACAAACCTGCTCTCGTTCACAAAATATGTAATGGATGGATTCGCCGACGGATTACAAACCGATGCTATTTACATGGATCTATCTGCGGCCTTCGACAAAATCAATCATGATATCGCAATAGCGAAGCTGGACAAACTCGGCATTCATGTACAACTTCTGCGCTGGTTTCGTTCCTACCTCGATGGAAGGCAACGTCAAACCAGCATTAAGAACTGTCTATCTGCACCATTCTTCGCTACATCCGGCATGCCACAAGGAAGCCATCTCGGTCCAGTAATATTCCTCCTCTACTTTAATGACGTCAATTTCACATTACAAGGAGTCTTTCGCCTTTCTTTCGCCGACGACATGAAAATTTATCAACAAATACGGAATAAAACCGATGCCGAGCTTCTTCAGAGGGAACTGGACAGCTTTTGTACGTGGTGTTATCAAAACAGGATGGTTTTAAACCCGAACAAATGCTCAATCGTTACGTTCACGTGGAAACGCCATCCGACTCAGTTTAACTATCATTTCTTCGGCTCGAGTATTCCAAGACACTCTCACATCAAAGATCTCGGAGTCATCGTGGATTCGGCACTAACATTCAAACCACATACTTCATACATCGTGGATAAGGCATCACGACAGCTTGGGTTCATCTTCCGAATAGCGAAAAACTTCAGGGACGTATATTGTCTTAAATCGCTTTACTGTGCGTTGGTTCGCTCAACTTTAGAATATTGTTCGGCTATTTGGAATCCGTACTACCAGAACGGGATTGACAGAATCGAGGCTGTTCAACGCAGATTCATACGCTTCGACCTTCGGCATATCCCATGGCGAAAAAGATTTCAGCTGCCGAGCTATGAAAACCGTTGCCAGCTAATACACCTCGATACTCTCAGCATTCGGAGGGACTGCTCTCGAGCCTTGTTCGTCTCGGACTTACTCCCTGCCAGAGTGGATTGCCCTACAATCCTCGGACGTCTGGATCTTCAAGCTCGCGTTCGAGCTCTACGTAATAACTCTCTTCTGCGAGTTCCGTTCAGGAGAACCAACTATGGTTGCCAGAACGCTGTTACAGCGAATTTTTAACAGTGTGGCGACAGCTTTTGACTTCAACCGGACGCGGAATGCGATAAAAGCGAAAATGTTGGCAATTTTAAAATGTAATTAGTTTAAGAAACCACCATTGGGGCCAACGGGCCTGGTGGTGAAGGTAATAAACATAAACATAATGTTTGAAGATCGTTCATCAAAAACCGTTTTATCATCACTCTAGATATAACCCTTCAAAATCGCCTAAAATCTTCTTTGATGTTCGAAAAATGTCTCGAAATTTTACAAATTTCCCTAAAGTTAATAAAACTTCTCAGTACCTTGTGGGACATGTCGTGCCTAGAGCCTGAAGTGGTTTTTTGATATTCGTCACTTTTCTAATTTTGTAAGTTTTTCTCGAAATGTTGAAGTTAATTGTGAGTTTTATGAAATGCACAGTTGTCACAGTTAGGTTGCAGCAGGGTCTAACGACAGCTTTTTATTGGCCCATACCACGCGCGTGATATCATATGGCATCACCATACATGACTTGTGCAATTTTATTGTTATAGCTTAATTAGTTATGGAATTTGCGTTGCGACTTCGTCTCATCAGAATCCGACACTAACTTAGTGACAGGATTAAGCTAGTTCCGTATTGACGCTAGCTCCAAAAAACGGAGACACAATTCGTGTACTTGAAAAAAAAATCCCTAGCGTGATGTCTCGCATGAAAAGGAGTTCATTTTAAGCTGATGAGAACTAATCAAATCGAAACATTTGGTTTGGTTTAGTAAGCCAATGCAATTCACTCTGCTATATTTCTCCTTAGTAGAGACCAATTTTGGTAAAAACTATTATTCTCCATTAAGGAGAAAATTGCTTAACTCCCCCTTTGCGCATGAAGAGCGCAAACCTATAACTAAATTACTTACGAAATTTGCGTTTCGATTTCGTCTCATCAGAATCCGACACTAACTTAGTGATAGGACTAACCTAGCGCCGGATTGACTGCGGGACATCACGCTTGACTAGGGGTTTGCTCAGGAACATAAATTGTGCCGTTTTTTGGAGCTAGCTTCAATCCTGCGCTAGCTTAGGCCTGTCACTAAGTTAGTGTCGGATTCTGATGAGACGCAGTCGTACCACAAATTACGTAACTAATATAATTCGAAGAGTGCTACACGAGAACAGATTTGACATGTTGCTACATTATTTGCGTAAGATACATGTGTTGTCTAAGCCTGGAATGGAGTTAGCCTTGGTTCTTCTACTAGAGCTATGATCATGTGAGATAAATGAATCTATCGTACAGATATAGTTTGAACTTGGCTAAAATCAAAATTACCTACGCTAAGCACCACTAAATAATCATAAAAGCCGGGAAATACGAACTCCTGCAAAAGCTTGCAACTCTGCTCAACGCAATACTCCATCCCTGAATATAAAGGACTTGTTAGCCAACATAATGACCGACCGAACAAGAGCATGAAATTCTACATCATCTGCCATCGCTCGAATCTGCCCTATCAAATGTTCTTCCCTGTTGAAGTGGGGTCTCCCATAATCGCCCCGAATAGTTAGATATGTTGTTGTAGTCGGGCATACCATCACACAATTGCATGACGATATGCTGCATTATGTTTCTCTGCTATAACTGCGACAAGCGGGTGGAAGGATGTGGAACGGAAAATTGTAAAAACAGACAAGCCGGCAATAAACATACATGTAACTGGATGCTCATTTTCCAGTCTCGTCTCCCCGGGAGCAGCCTTGTCCCAGACAAATAAACGGAGACGCACGAGATGGTAGGTACCTACTACGTGTAGGATGAACTAGAAGAACGCTGCCGCCCGGTTTGGGGTTTTCAATTTGGCATAAATTCCGCACTAAATTGGGCGTAGAACGTTTTAGTGTCCCTTTGTGTGGGATAATTTGCTCGTCTACGGCGTCTTCAGAGTGTCGTATCGTGTAAGGAGCGACCATTTGTTTTCCTTTGAGCAGGATACCGTAAGGAGTGCCTGAAACACAAAGTCTCAGAACGGTCGATTGTCCTCATATTGTTGGAACAAAATCAGTTGGGACTGTGTCTTCCAGTAATAAGCCATTCTAGCTACTAAAGATAGTTACATTTGCAAGAAAATGCTTAGAATCATTGGTTTGTACAATAACCACACGCAGTTGACACCTGAACCGTTTCAGTTATGTGGAGGACTGCATCAAACGGACGCATGCAGACATAACGAACAACACTTCCATCGGTGTTTCTATTTGGTATATTGTTTGTCCGGAATGTGTACCTTACTCAGGCAGAGGAAACGACAATTTGTCTTTCTTTTGGGCCCAGTGTGTTGTAAAATCATCCTCAATCGCCCCGATAATTTGAGTTAGTCATATTAAGAAGGAAAATGTATAGTAATCAGTCTAAAACAAATCCGGCGTCATACTGTTACCCCGAGTGGGTAGGATAAGGTAAGCGGTTTGTCCCATTTTCACAATACACACAATTGCATTACATTCACATTAACTCATTTGCAGTGCGTTTGTTCAAATATAATTGTGCTACATCGACGTTTTCAAATGTGTGCAATGTGTGCCCGAGATACATGCGTGGCAGATTTCCTACCTATATCTTCGCATCAAACCTCTGTATCATTCTGATAGGAAGCAGAGCAAATAAATTAATAGTTGTTCCTGACACTTAGATCGACCAATTCTTAGTTCGAAATCCAACACAAAGTGGTCCTTCGAGCCGGATGCGAAGGTCTTATTGGCGGTCTAGTGATAAAGTTGAAATCAGTTCGCCAAAGTGCGAAATTACGTACAAGTTTCAAATCGTTCAAAACGATATCGCGGGTCGAATAAATTCAGTTTCGCACGTGTCGAAAGCGAACTACCGAAGACAATAGGCGACTGTGCGGTACTGTCTTAATGGCAAAGAAGTGGACAATTCAGTGATCTAAAATCCTAAAGCAAACAGTTCAAAGAAATTAAAAAGTGCTACCCGCTTAGTTCGGAAAAATAAAAGTGCGCGTTATTGCAAGGCACAAGTGAGTGTGCATCGGCGTGGCTTGAGTTGCATCGACCGCGTGGTGACGAGTTGGCTTGGCTTGGGTCGACTGGACAAAGAAGTCGTGTACAAAGGACAGTGGGACAATAGGAGTGCCCGCGAGGTGGACAGCGTACCCACGCGCTCTGATCAATTGTAAGTAGAAAGCGAGTTGAAGCAGTAACCCAATTGATAGACGGATTTAGCAGTAATTTTGAGATTTGCGGTTCGATGAGTTTTGAGACTTGAGCATGTGATTGGATGATTGATGATAGTAACTAACACGTGGTGAAGGATATAAATTATTGCTGGCATTATTCCTTGCTATCATACTCGGTCAAATTTTCGCTCTTTTCTGGCGAGTAAAATCTCAATTTTGAATTCCGGTTCGTGTAGTGACCAAATAGCAGCATGGCGCCTACATTGAGATCGTTATGCAAGCAGGAGCGCTTTTGCTTAGATACTATGCGAAATTTATTAGAATTTGTTCAAAATTATAACATGATGCGGGACAAGGATCAACTTGCGGTGTGGCGAGAAAGGTTAGAAAAGACGTTTGAAAAATTCCAAAGCAATCGTTTGCAGATGGATCTTTTAGAGGAAGATGGGCAAGACCTTGATGATACTTCGTTAGCTGGTGCCGAAGAAGGTGCAAGTATGCTCGAAACTGGGATCAAGTCAGATGCCAGCCGTAAAGCACGCGATGAGTTTGAGATGAATTATGTGAGGGTGAAAAGTTTTCTTCTTGCTGCCGAACGCACTGCCAATCCTCCATTAGAGAATCCAATAGTACTTGCTCCTACGAACAATCCTGACCAGTTTAGTTCAAGAATCAAACTCCCTGAAGTCAAACTACCTTCGTTTGATGGATCCCTTACAGAGTGGCTGGCTTTAAAAGCTTGATCGATTCCAATCCACAGCTGTCGGATATCGATAAGTTTTCTTACCTGGTCGCATCACTTTCGAAGGAAGCGAAACGAGTTGTCGAATCAATTGAAATTACTTCAGCAAATTATACCGTGGCCTGGGACTTGCTGAAACGCCGTTCGACAATAAAAAGCTGGTGGTCAAAACATATCTCGATTCGCTTTTCTCTGTAGAACCAGTCAGACGAGAATGCTACGATTCCCTCGTTAAGCTGATAGACGATTTCGAACGTAATCTGAGGATGATCGAGAAGATGAGGATAGACATTGAGGGTTGGAGCATCCTACTGGCTCACATGGTTTGTTCGCGTCTCGACTCGTCCACGTTGAAGCAGTGGGAAAATTACAACCAGTCCACGGAGGCACCCGAGTACAATAATCTAAACGAGTTTTTACGACGTCATAGCACAGTTTTGCAATCGATCGCGCCAGGAAAATCTCGTACCACCGATCCTTCACGGTCGGAGCCCATCCGGCCACAGAAGTCAAGGTTCAGTAGCATACATTCCGTTACCAGTTCAGCACCAAGGCCCTGTCCATTCTGTAAGCAGTCGGCTCATTCGCCATTCAAATGTGAAGCTTTTAGAAATTCGCCAATCCAGCAAAGGTACGAGTTAGTGAAGAGAAAGGCACTATGTATTAATTGCCTCTCACCAGATCACCAAATCAAGAACTGTTCATCCAGTGCGTGTCGTGTTTGTGGACAAAAACACCACACTATGTTACACCAACAAACTAACAATCGTAGTCCCAATCTAAGCCAAGCATCCAAATCGGCTTCTAGTTCGCTCATCTCTGATCAAACTCAGTCCCAAACTCAGAACAATCGAAACACGACTAATGTTTCGAATCAGACTTCCTCGCCAACTGTTCCTACCGACGTTCAAGTCCCATCAACATCGTCATCGCTCAGCCATTGCTCCACCTCCTTGGTTGCCAATGTTCGTCAGATTCCATCGACTGTCCTACTGCAGACAGCGTTAGTGAAAGTTTTCGATCCCACTGGATACTTCTTATGGGCTAGAGTTCTACTTGATCCCGCATCGCAGCTCAACGTTGTTTCTGAACGCTTCGTGCAGCGTTTAACTGTTCGAAAGGTCAAGGACCATCACGTTATTGGGGGTATTGGCAAGGCCACTATCCTATCTACACACTCAATCGTAGCTCGTATTCAGTCACACTATACTGAGTTCAGTGCAGATCTTAAGTTCCAAATTCTGGAGGAAATCACTCGCGAACTTCCCAACAACGCCGTTGATATCTCTGAGTGGGTTTGGCCTAATGACATTGTTCTTGCTGATCCTAAATTCCATGAACCGGCATATGTTGATATGATCATAGGAATGGAGATTTACTACGATCTTCTCCTCGAAGGACTAATCCGGTTAGGCCCAGGAAAGCCGGTGTTGCAGCAAACTACCCTGGGTTGGGTAGTGTCCGGAAGAGTAGGAATCCAGCAATCTTATCAATCGACTCCAAGCCTCGTCAATGTATGTAGTACAGAACCGTTGGACGACCAACTAGCAAAGTTTTGGGAGCTAGAATCTTGCCAGTCTTCGAGCATCATGTCCGTCGAAGAAACAGTCTGTGAGGCACACTTCGCTGCAACTACGAGCAGAGACGCTACCGGTCGGTTCGTTGTAGTTCTCCCAAAGAAGCCATCCGTTATGCCACTACTAGGAAACTCGTATGAAATTGCCAAACGCCGTTTTCTTTCCCTGGAACGTCGTCTACAAGCCAATCCACTACTTCGGTCAGCGTATGCGGCATTCATCAACGAGTACCGCAACCTAAAACATATGCAAGAAGTAATCGAGTCACAAATCCTCACGTCCCCGTCCTACTATCTCCCACATCTTTGCGTCGTGCGTCCTGATAGTCTCACCACCAAGCTACGTGTTGTATTTGATGCACCGTGTACGACCGACACTGGCATTTCACTGAACGATGCATTGATGGTGGGTCCGGTGGTGCAGGAAGATCTTGTCTCAATAATATTGCGTTTTCGGATGCCCCGGTATGCCATTATTTCGGACGTGGAAAAAATGTACCGGCAAGTGTTAGTCCATTCGTCCGATCAGCCACTCCAGCGAATTCTCTGGAGAAACGAACCGTCCGAACCAATACAGATCTACGAGTTGATGACAGTGAACTACGGCACCTCAGCTGCACCATACCTGGCGACGAAATGTCTGCAACAGCTTTCTAAACTGGGCCAATCATCGCATCCTACTGCTGCACAAGTAATTGCAAATGATTTCTATATGGACGACATGATCAGTGGCACCGACACAATCGAAGAAGGAAAGATTTTATGCACGGAACTCCTACAATTGCTTCAATCTGCTGGGTTTAGTCTACGAAAATGGTCGTCCAATAGCCAAGAAATCTTGGCACACATTCCAGCCGATCGTCATGATGAACGCACCGTACTCGACTTGGATACATCTCCTACTGTAAAAACCTTAGGGCTCAAGTGGGAGCCTGCTTCCGACATGTTCGGATTTCAAGTCCCAACGTGGAATGAAGGGACCATTATCACGGAACGAATCGCCCTGTCCGATGCTGCTCGGCTCTACGATCCTTTAGGACTCGTTGGACCCGTAATCGTTCTAGCCAAGGTCTTCATGCAGGAATTGTGGAGGAACCAAAATTCGTGGGACGAACCTCTAGAAGATTAACTCCAACGACGCTGGCTGCAGTTCAGGACGGAACTAGCAGCATTAGAAGACCTCACTGTTCCCCGATGGGTTGTTTCTGTGCCGTTTCCGACAGTCATCGAAATGCATGGGTTTTGCGATGCCTCAGAAAAGGTTTACGGTGCTTGCATCTACTTACGTACCGTGTCCGCTACTGGCGATATCTCCGTTCGACTTTTCACATCGAAGTCAAAGATAGCACCTCTTGGTGATAGTAAGAAGCAGAAAAAGATTTGCTTACCTCGCATAGAGCTCTCATCTGCACTGCTACTCAGCCACCTCTACCAGAAAGTTAAGGAGAGCTTAAAAATGGAAGTGAAGAGTTTTTTTCTGGACCGATTCGATGATCGTGCTGCATTGGTTATCAGCAAACCCGTCCCGGTGGAAAACCTTCGTTGCTAACCGGGTCTCTGAGATCCAACATATTACAAACAACGGAATCTGGGCCCACGTCCCCGGCATTGAAAACCCCGCAGACGTCATCTCTCGTGGCATGTTGCCAAGTCAACTAAAAGAAACTACTGTTTGGTGGGAAGGCCCTCCGTGGCTCAGCCAGACCGAACGCTTCAGACCACCTTTCGTTCGTACAATCAACGAAAACTTTCCGTCAGAATATTTAGAAGAAAAATCGTTGTCTCTGGCGGTCCAAGTAAAGGAACCCAGCTTCATTTTTAGTCTACGCTCGTCATTTAACGCTCTTATTCGTCTCGTGGCAAATTTGCTTCGATTTTACCACAACTGCATCCCGCAAAATCGCACAAATCGGAGGTCTGGTTTTCTGCAAACGATGGAAATCAATGAAGCGATAAAGGTACTAGTTCGAATAGCTCAGCAGGAAACTTTCGCAGAAGATATAAAAGCCATAACCGCTACTGGACAACTGAAACCTGGCTCCAGGCTGAAGATGCTAGCACCGATCCTCCGAGACAACATCTTACGGGTTGGTGGCCGGCTCAGACACGCACCCGTTGCTGAAGACCGAAAACATCCCATGATTCTTTCGTCGAACCATCCGTTTACAGAGTTGGTCGTGGTCCATTACCACGAGAAACTACTTCATGCTGGCCCGCAATTGCTAATTGCAGCAATGCGAGAAAGGTTCTAGCCCTTACGAGCACGCAACGCGGCCCGGAAAGCTGTACATCGATGTGTGAAATGCTTTCGCTGCAAACCTACTATCCTAGAACAACTGATGGGAGATTTGCCTACTGAACGTGTGACTCCAACCTATCCGTTTTTGAATACCGGAGTTGACCTTTGTGGGCCCTTCTTCTATCGCCACAACAACCGAAAATCACCACCAATCAAAAGCTACGTTGTTATCTTTGTGTGTCTCGTAACAAAGGCTGTACATATAGATTTGGTGGCTGACCTTTCTACCAACGCATTCATATCAGCCTTGAAGCGGTTTGTCGCACGCCGTGGCAAACCAGCAGTAATCGAATGCGATAATGCAAAAAATTTCGTTGGAGCATCTCGCGTGCTAGGAGATCTCTGTAAGCAGTTCAACTCTCAACAACATCAGCACACTATCAGCTCCCATTGTAGCGAAGAAGGCATCCAGTTCAAATTTATCCCTCCGCGATCCCCAAACTTCGGGGGACTCTGGGAAGCTGCCGTAAAGTCGTTCAAGAAACACATGAAGGCTTCGATTGGTACATCCGTCCTACTCAAAGATGACCTTGAGACGCTCATCACACAGATCGAAGGCTGTCTAAACTCGAGGCCGCTAACCCAACTGTCATCGGAACCCGAAGATTTGGAAATTCTTACGCCGGGTCATTTCCTTGTTCATCGTCCCCTTGTGGCCACGGCGGAACCATCGTATGAAGCAATTCCAACAAACCGTCTGGATCGCTACCAGCAAAACCAGGAGTTTGTACGACGCATCTGGAAGCGTTGGAGCACCGACTACCTCTCTGGCCTGCTCCCACGTACAAAATGGACGTTTCAGAGCGACAACATTACCATCGGAACGATGGTGCTTGTGAAGGAGGACAACCTTCCTTCCCTCAAATGGCGTTACGGTCGCATCACTCAAATCTACCGTAGCGATGATGGAAACGTACGAGTGGTCACGGTGAAGACCAAGGATGGCGAATTCCGGCGCGCAATATCTAATATTTGCGTGCTACCTATTGAACGCCCAGCGACTACTGGGGGTGATAATGTTCTCTCCAATACCTAACTCTATGTATCATAAGTATTGCCATTCCGGCACCGCATCTGCATGTTAAAATTTAGTATCTTAAACTAACGCTTTTGTTATACTCAACCATAAATTCCTTCGATCACTGGCATTGTGAGCAACTCTATCTGGAATTTCGATGATGCTACCACCCACTGGGCTTGATGTGTATCCACCCATCAACTGTTCCAGCGAACACTCCCTGCAGATTACATCGTTCAATGGATTTCGTCAGGCGCAGCAATTTTTCTGTCAGGTGAGTTGTTCCGGTTTACACTTTTCTACCATTGGATACTACATCAATTCTTCGCTTCGAGGTACAACCATACAAAAATTCGTCCACGACGTCAGAAGCCCATCACCAGAAGGCAGAAACTCAGCTAATCATCGAAAAGATCCAGACCCAAACCGCAAAGCGAGTATGCGACGTACCCTTCAATCGAACGCCGTGATGAACAACAGCAGTCAGCAGATTGACCGACGGTTGATATCAGCATGCCAACAATCCGAAAAAGCACGTGCGACGTATTCGTATTGCATCCTACCAAACCCAAATAAGCCGAATGTGGTGTGAATTAAAAATATGTAACAAAATAGAACTAGTTAGCTATTCCTTTCAATAAGTTCATGTAGAGTTAGAAATAGGTTGAAAAGCTTGATTGAACTTTTCAACGGTGGCCGGCTATGTTAAGTGAAATGAATTACATAAATTAATTGAACATCCCCAATTAGTACAATGCCAAACACATCTGATCTCGCTCGATCAGCCGCACAATCAGTAGCTCTCCTTATCACCTATCCATCTGATAGTGTGAAAGAGAGATTAGAATAGGCTTTTTTATTACGTTTTCTTGCTGTCTGTACATACGATAAAACTAGTGTATCATAGCCAGTCCAGTTCAGTTGCAATAAACCTACCTATATCTTCGCATCAAACCTCTGTATCATTCTGATAGGAAGCAGAGCAAATAAATTAATAGTTGTTCCTGACACTTAGATCGACCAATTCTTAGTTCGAAATCCAACATTATGAAAACTCAGTATGTTGCTTCAAAGGTCAAATCATCGTTTGTATGCGTTGTCAAGATAACGAATAAAATGAAAAGGAAGAAAAGGCAAAATATAAACTGACTGAACATGACCAGCGAATTGAAAACCTCGAAACAGAACATGCTAAAAGCATGGGGTAGAAACTTCTTGCCTCTGCTGCTGCTGGTAGCAGCTCATAGAAGTTCGGAGAAAGCATCGTTTCATGCAAGTTGCTTCGATTTTCCAGCCGACGTTTCGTCGTAGCAGAACAACAGCCGAGGGCGTATAATAGTGTGCAGCCTCATGCATAATGCATTAATTTGTAAAAGTGGAAAATAAGATGAAGAAAAGATTGGGTTTTGCTCCGGGATTTATATTGAATTTTGGTGTCCGGATGAAGAATGGTGGGAGGGAAAACTGCATGGCCCCGTGCTGCGAGGGCGAAAGAAACAACACAAAAGAATGATTGGGGTTTTCCCCTTCGCCGCCGCATGAAATCCGAAGTGTCGTTCGAGATATTTATTTCTATTCAATTATTTCCCTTCTGCTTTTGGCCATTCACACTCTGCCCTCTTTCATTTCCCGGCTTGATTTGATAAGTGGTTTGTGATATATATTCATTACACATTAATTTGAATGCCAATTTGGATGTTTCGGGCTGTGCTCTATCAGACGACATTTATCTACACCTCCGAACAGGACTAAATGGAAAAATGTGTTTCCTATTGAGCATGTTCCGAAGGGGCTCCGTTTCGTGTCGTTTCTAAGCTGTTTAGGATTGAATGAACCTCACAATGGATGCTTTCTGCTTGGGGGTAGACAAATTTACATCAAACGTAGCGTAGCAAAATCTTGTGGAGTTTTCGTTTGCAATCGAAAAGTTGTTCATGGGCTAAATGAAGTAGAGTGGAGTGTTTTTCATCTCAATTCATGATTAAAGAAAATTCACTACAAGTTAAAATGCGTGCTAAATAATTTCTCAATTTTTATATTTCTGTAGCATACGACCTTTCAAGCAAGCCTGTGCGAAAGGGAATGAGATTTGGGGGAATCTCCTCACCAAGAAAGTGCCGAAATTCTTTTGAACATTGTCATTTGACCGAGTTCGGTCACTCCAAAGGCGGAATAGATTCAGAAGATATGTTTCTGATATAACCCTTCCCAGGATTTTGCTTCAATCTTTTTTTAGATCGGGATGGGGATTCTCAGCATTCCGATAGGATCTATCACAGCATTCCAAAGCAATTTTTATCCGTATTTCTACGTTTTCCTGTTTAAGATTCTGATGGAATTCACAAGATGTTCATTTGAAGATTCTTGTTAAGTCGTAAAGAAGATTCGGATATTTATTATATTAAAATAAGGCATATTTCTTACTATTCGCCATTACGATATTCCTAAAACGTTTTTAGGCACCAAATGACACTTCTGACATGTTAAATCGCGCGTGAACTTCAGTACAATTTCAAATCCGTATCATTTCTAACAATTTCCTCCCTCCCGTGATACTTGTGGAGTGCACAGTAGTATATACGGCCTCTAACAGGTGTCGGACTATCAATCCTTCCCTTTTCTTCTGTGATATACGTGTGGGCCTTGCCGGCGCCGGCACTGATCAATAAACAACTTCGGATTACCAGGAGTTACACGGATGATTTGTTACTTCAAGGCATTATCTTTTATTGATTCTCTGTGCAATTTCAGCTAGTCCGGATCAAGAACGGAGTGTTCGCACAAACTCAAGCTCAATATCACAATTTATTAAGGGGTTATATACAAAGTTGGAACTCAAATAATCGAAAAAAAATAAATTATTGAGTATTACGAAAGTACATGCTTTTGAAAATATCTGTGCGAAATTTCATCCAGATTGGAGCACCAGATATCAAACTACAGCCGTTCGCAGCGCGCTGGTTCTTCCGTGAATAAGGTTAACACAAAACTTTAAACTTCTCGGAGCTAAGTTTTATGAAAAGTACCGTTGTGGTGAACGTGATATCTCAAAAACTATTCATCCGATCTTCATCAAACTTTATTTGAATTGTTTGTATTTATATTCTCGTGTTCTTGAACGGTTCCTATTTCATCCAAAGTTTTTTGATTCTTTGCAAAGAATATTTGTGAACTGGAGTCGACTGTTTCCAATTTTTAGGTTAGGTGTATGGCTTTGCAGTCTAATTTTTAAGCAAAAACAAACTATTTTGTCTTCATCCAAAAGAAAAAATAGTTTGTTTTTGCTTAAAAATTAGACTGCAAAGCCATACACCTAACCTAAAGAATATTTGTTTAAAATTTTGCACACCAAAAACCTTAATTTTTTGGTCAACATGTTTTTAGCAGGAAGTTTTTTTATTGGGAAACCGATCCGTTCAAGTACACCACAATACATTTTTCTTCAATAATCTTTTTACTTTTTTATTTCTGTTGAGTGGTTCGGCTTGCAGAGCGTTCACCGCAAACCTCTGCCATAAAAAACACGCTTCGGGGGATAGGCAATAACTCCACCAACCTTGAATATTTTTTTAATTCAACTTGTTTTTTTGAACTTAGATAGTACTACTAACGAACCAACGACACGACCTGAAACTTAATGAAATTCGGCGAAAAAAAAGTGCCCGAGATATTTATCGCCAGTTACTAGCACATTGAGTTACCCCTCGATGCGAACCACAAAATAATTTCTCCTGCAACACTTCCCAGTCAAATTGTTTATCTGATTTTCAGTTGCTGAGCAACGATATGTAATGTTTACAGCAACTTCTATAGTCAGATGTCCGCTAGCAAATGACGGATCTCAATAGTAGCAGGTCTGTAATAACATACGTACCTGGAACTATTGAGAACCAGAGCTACAGGTCCAAAGCCCTGGTAAAGGAGGATGGTTGTGATGGTCTGGGCCGCGGTCACCACGTAAAGCAAGATAGGTCATAACCCCAATTCCAAGGCGTGAAGCGACCCGTGCCAAGGGGTGATCGAGGGGGTGAAAAAGATGCTCGATCGCTAACGGAGCCTGTGGGGTACCTGGGCAACCCCCACAGTAAGCGTCCCTTACCACGTTACTGCGGAGCTCTGGCGTGGCGGACATTTATTCTCGTCAACTCTTGGGTACTTATATGGAGATGTACAAAAACAAAACAAGTAAAGTAAACGGAGGTGGTTTGGCGAGGTCTCCCCCCGTGGGGAGAGTAGTGGAGCGACGAGTGCTGCATCTGATAGCACCAGTGACCCCTCAGCAGTGGTAGAAAATAGCCCTACCAACGCGCTGGACGGGCCACTATCCGCGATGCGCAAAGTGGTGGAGCAGCTCGATTCAATAATCTAGTTCACTAGCGCAAAGCAAAATATAAGCAAGGAGCTGAAGCAGAGCCTCCGGAAAGCTGTTCATGTCGCAAGACAGGAACAGCAGGCTCATGCCAAGAGGGTGGAATGTCGGGAGAAGTCCGAAAGAGAAACCCAG
The DNA here is from genome assembly GCF_030247195.1 of Topomyia yanbarensis. Lineage (NCBI taxonomy): Eukaryota > Metazoa > Arthropoda > Insecta > Diptera > Culicidae > Topomyia > Topomyia yanbarensis. The sequence goes on from NC_080671.1 coordinate 88,942,845, forward strand.
ACAGTGGTCTCCAAGAGGGAGGGAAGAGAGAGGGTCGACATAGGTACCCAGACAGGGGGCTTCACCTTCTATGGAGCAGCCAAGTCGCTCGAAGCGGCGGCCGAGTTCCCCTCGAAGGGCAAAGGCAAGGGCAGTCGCAAGACGGCGTCGAACGCGAAGCGCCCTAGGAAGTTGCCAGGCGAGGGTGCAAAAACCGACACTACACGGCGTGCAACCGTTAAGGCCAAACGCCGTTTGGTCGAGGTGAGCGAGGGCGAGAGTGACCTCGCTGGGCAGAGCGGTGGTACCAGCAACCCGGCGCAACCGGGGCAGGGAGCGTAAACCCCTGGACGCTGGTGACCAAGAAGAAGCCGGCACCGACACCGGAGGTACCGCGGCCTGCGAAGAAGGCCAAGGACAGAGGCGAGGCCTTGTGGTTAAAAACCGACAAGGACAAATACGCCGACGTCCTAAAGTCGATGAAGGCGGCCGAAAGCCTTTCGGCCCTTGGACAAGATGTGCGTAGCGTGAGACGCACCAACACAGGAGAAATGCTTCTGGTGCTGAAACGAGGCGCACAATCTAGTGCGGTGTACAAGGCCTTTGCCCAAGAGGTCCTTGGTGAAGGCGCCCAGGTCAGGTCGCAAGGGGCGGAAATGACTCTCCAGTGCAAGCATCTGGACGAGTTCACGACCGCAGAAGATGTCGTCACTGCCATCAAGGAGTAATGCGACGTGACAATCGAACGGGCCTCTGTGCGTTTTAGAGGGGGACCCTCTGGCACCCAAGTAGCCTACCTCAGGCTACTGAAGGCGGATGCCAGAAAGGTAACCGAGAAAGGTAAGCTGAAGATCGGCTGGTCGGTATGCCCAATTAGCATACCCCAGCCGCCTTCAGTGGATAGGTGCTATCGGTGCCTTGAGTCCGGCCACAAATCCTACGAGTGCAAGGGCATTGACAGGAGCAAACTATGTCGTCGCTGCGGCGAGGAGGAGCATAAAGAGCGGGGTTGCACTAAGGCGCACAAGTGCCTTATCTGCACCGCTAAGAAGCAAGCCCATAAACATGCTATGGGCGGACCTTCGTGTCCCTTCGGTGAGATAAATAAGAAGAAGCCGTGAACGTCACACAGCTAAATGTTAACCATTGTGCAGCAGCCCAACAGCTGCTGTGGCAGTCGGTCTCGGAGTCGAGGACAGATGTCGCCCTCCTATCAGACCCGTACAACATCCCTGCCGGCAACGGCAATTGGGTGTCGGACGGGTCTGGAATGGTGGCAATCTGTACAACGGGACGGTTCCCGGTTCAAGAGGTAATACACTCCTCCGCCGAGGGTGTGGCGATTGCCAATGGTGTGTTCTATTGCAGCTGCTACGCCCCACCAAGGTGGCCAATAGAACAGTTCAACCAGATGATCGACAGGCTCTCGTCAGACCTAGTGGGCCGGAAACCGGTAGTCATAGCGGAAGATTTTAACGCTTGGGCAGTGGAGTGGGGCAGCCGCTGTACAAATAGCAGGGGTCAAGCGCTAATGGAGGTGCTTGCGAAACTCGATACTGTGCTAGCTAATAATGGCTCCGCTAGCACATTCCGTAGAAACGGGGTGGAGGCGTGGATTGACGTAACATTTGCCAGCCCGAGTCTGGGTAGACGAAGGCTACACCCATAGCGATCACTTAGCAATCCGCTTAAGGATCAACTATTGTGTGCAGCATCCGAGGGTGGGAGATCCCTGTCAGGTACGCGGGTGGAAGTCCAATCACTTCGACAGTGAAGCTTTCACCGCGGCCCTGGGACTGGAGGCCAACACCAACAGTCTAAGCGGGGATGCGCTGGTAGCTGACCTACCACGCGCGTGCGACGCCACTATGCCGAGCAAAACACTGCCAAGAAACGGCAGATGCCCGGTATGCTGGAGTGCCGAGATTGCAGCTCTACGGTCAGCCTGCCTCAGAGCTAGACGTAGGATGCAAAGAGCTCGCACCGAGGATGCAAGAGAGAACCGCCGTGAAGTGTTTCCAGTTGCGAAATTGGCCCTTAACAAGGCCATTAAAAGCAGCAAGAGAGCGTGTTTCGACAACCTGTGTGAGAGTGCCAACGCGAATCCGTGGGGTGACGCCTACAGGATTGTGATGGCCAAGATCAAAGGGGGCTCTTCACCCCCAGAACGGTCTCCGGACCGGTTGGCGACGATTATCGAAGTACTCTTCCCGTCTCGAGCCACAAGCCCTAGCCACCTGCACAACCAGATAGTGCGGGCACGGCCGAAACGGTGGCTCCGGTGACGAATGAAGAACTACTCACAGTGGCTAAATCCCTAGCAATGAACAAAGCTCCAAAGCCGGATGGAGTTCCAAACAGCGCTCTCAAGGCAGCGATCATAGTGAACCCGAACATGTTCAGGCTAGCTATGCAGAGATGCCTTGATGAGTGCCGCTTCCACGATAGATGGAAAAGGCAGAAATTGGTACTGTTGCCGAAGCCCGGGAAGCCGCCAGGCGACCCATCGGCGTACACACCAATCTGTCTGATCGACACGACTGGCAAACTGCTTGAGAGGATTATCTTCAACAGGCTATCCCCGTACGCGGAAGGTACGGACAGCCTGTCAAGCAACCAGTTTGGCTTTCGGAAGGGTAAGTCCACAGTGGACGCTCTCAACTCAGTGATAAATACTGCCGAGATAGCGATCCAACGGAAAAGGCGAGGCATTCGATACTGTGCGTTAGTGACACTTGACGTGAAGAACGCATTCAACAGCGCAAGCTGGGATGCCATCGCGCTCTCGTTACAAGGCTTAGCCTACCGATGGGTCTGTACCGGAAGTTACTTCCAAAACCGCGTACTGCTACACGAGACCGATGCCAGTCAGAAAAGGGTTCCGATTACCGTCGGAGTCCCGCAGGGCTCGATCCTAGGCCCGGTGCTATGGAACCTCATGTATGACGGGGTTCTGAGACTAAAGTTCCCTCCCGGAGACAAGATCGTCGGCTTTGCCGACGACGTAACCTTGGAGGTCTATGGGGAGTCAATTCCCGAGGAAGAACTAACCGCAGAACACGCGATAAACACGGTGGCGGAATGGATGAGCGCGAGAGGCCTGGAGCTCGCTCAGGATAAGACGGAGGTGGTTATCGTCAACAACCGCAAGTCGGCACAACATGCAGTTATCCATATGGGAGAAGTCGCAATCACTTCACAGCGGAGTCTGAAGCCTCTCGGAGTCATTATATACGACAAGCTGACCTTTGGCAGCCATGTCGACTAAACATGCACGAGAGCGTCGACTGCTCTTGCGGCATTATCGAGGATGATGTCCAACAGCTCAAAGGTATGCGCCAGTAGACGTAGGCTACTGGCAGGCGTTGCCGTATCTATCTTTGAACTGGAGTCGACTGTTTCCAATTTTTAGGTTAGGTGTATGGCTTTGCAGTCTAATTTTTAAGCAAAAACAAACTATTTTGTCTTTATCCGACGTTTTGGTCCCAAACGAACCGTATCTATCCTCATGGTCAAGAGCACTGACCTACAGAAACTGAAGAGCACCTACCGCGTGATGTGCCTCAGGTTGATATCTGCTTACCGCACGGTATCACACAATGCATCCTGCGTTATAGCGAGCATGATGCCAGTCGGGCTGGTCATCCGGGAAGATGAGGAGTGCTTTGAGCTGCGTGGCACTAGAGGAGCCCGCGAGCGCACCAGAGTGGCTTCGGTCGCCAGATGGCAGCGTGAGTGGGATAACTCCTCGAAAGGTAGGTGGACCCATCGGCTGATACCTAACATATCGAGCAGGGTGGGTAGACCCCATGGGGAAGTTCACTTCCATCTGATACAATTCCTGTCAGGCTGTGGCTGCTTCCGACAGTACCTCCACAGGTTCGGGCACGCGGAGGTCCACGTCTGCCCTGACTGCCCAGGGGTTGACGAAACTGCCGAGCTCATACTGTTCGTATTTCCTCGCTTCGACGCCGAAAGGAGAGCAATGCTTGACGTCTGTGGCAGGGACTCAACCCCTGATACCCTTATTCAGCGGATGTGTCAAGCGGTGGAGAAGTGGAACGCAGTCTCGATTGCAACCACCCAGATTGTCTGCAGGCTACAGAGAATCTGGCGCACCGAGAAACAGACGACGGGCACGACTAAATAGTGATTAATTAGTTGGAGCGGAAAGGGCTGAGCGCGAAAAAGAGTCTGTTCATGCTGAGGCAGGTTTGGCGCAGCGACTGGCAAACGCGTAAGGGGTAAACCCAGCCACCCCGAAGCAAGGCAGAAGAGTGAGTGAATAGGCGTATATATGGACTGCCTCATGCCTAGATGGGAGGGTCGTAGAGTAGTATGTTGGGACTTCGCTATTGATACCTCGTGGTGTGGCAGAGGAGTGAAAGGTGAGCATCCAAGTCACCATGATTTCCATCGTCTTCATCGACGTACGGTGTAGGTGACCATGCGGTTGGGTCGTGCTTCGGAAAAAGACCTTCCACAATGCTTTTCAATTTGTCAGCTCACATTTCAACTAGCGTCGTTGGACCCTTGATCTTGGCCATCACGACACGGTAAGCATTTCCCCACGGGTTAGCGTCTACGTATCTGCACAGCACAGTGTTTAAAGGCGATCCTAACCACCCGGAATGTGACCTTACACTCTTCTGTGACTGTCTCAGATCTCGAACTCTGAACGTGTCTTCTGGCTTTTACACAGGTAGCACGGAGGATGCTGAATCTTTCGTTCAACCAATACACCGGACGTCGGCAGTTCCTCGGCATTGATACGTCACACGTCTGCGCTAATGTTTCCGACAGCTCATCGGCACTCGGAATTGGAGTGACACTGTCAGCGCGAAGTTCTTCTACAAAATCCTATGTTTTTCACTTCCGCTCGCTATTCCACACTCTCCGTGTTACAATGCAATTCCGCCGACCAATGGTGTAGTGAATCGCTTGATGGTCACTACGTGTATACTGCTCACTAACTCGCCAATTAATGTTATCCAGCAGCAACGCGCTGCAGAATGTCACGTAGATTCTCCCCACAGAAATACCTGTTCGCTTGTCTAATGACTCTAGGGATCAATCGTAACGAGCACACCGACCATCCAACTTTGATCTTACTGGTCGACATAAGCTTGTTGGCTGCGGATGGCGATAAGCGTATCACTGCTGTCTGTGTGCCACTGTACGACTTGTTCAACCTGATTGACATCTGCTCTTTCTCCAGATTACATTGCTCTATTATCGTGCTTCTCACTTCGTCTTCTGTTGTGATATTGTCTAGACTCTTGGACTCGACCACTGCTTCCTGAAATAAAACTCTCACGTTAGCTTCTCCTCCCACCGCTTCTGCCACAAGTTACGGATAAGCCGAGCTCTTTCTTCAACTCGATCAGCGTCTTACCTTTCTGAGTGCACCTGGTTCTTACTACGTTCACCAACAGCTCCTTCAGCTGGGGTCCTCTCTCGCCCTTTTGAGGATCGCAGCGTACGTCACGACTAGAGCGTCTCCCCTATACCTCTATTGACGCATCGGAAGGTCTTCTTTCTCTTTTTTCATCTTTTTCTTTATTTTTTCCTCCTCCCTTATACGGTTCGCAATCACTTTCCATTTATCGGCTGTTTCGCTGTTGTTACCGTTTGGGTACTTTGCCCTATTCAGCGATAAGATGTGAGTGATAAGAGAGTGAGAGAAGTGCAGGTCATACTGCTGTTCACTTAAAATGAGCGCAGATCCGTGAGTGACCGCCATAAAATCGGAATGATAAAAAATTAGTTATATATATATATATACACATATGTACGATGTATGGAATAAAAATTTAGTTGAATGTATGTCAAGGTATTATATGTAAAGTTTACTTAATGTTTAATGTGATAAATTATAGGAAAAAGTTAAAATACTCCACTAATATATCTGCGACAAACGGTCCATTTAAAAAGCATAGAACAAAATTTGTTATGCATTATACCTAAGTTAACACACAAAACACATACATGTACTGGCTGATTTGCCGGAAAATGGGGAAAATCGGAGAAGTTCGGGAAAAGGAGAAGAATAGAGAGGAAATTGGCTTAGGATAGGTAGCTACTGAGTCATTCGATTCATTGGGCTAATTTACCGCGAAGGCAACTCAGCGATAAGACCTGAAAAATTTAAGAAAAGAGTTGAGTGCAATCCCGGTGTTGAAACACCTTTTAATTAAGGCAAATACGGAAAAGGACAGCTAGCTAAAATTATAAAAGGAATCAGGTACGTCAAAAAACCCACCACTAGATAGGACTCAGTAGCAAAACTTCACCGCCTTGTAGTAGTATAAACTTAAACCATCCGCCAATTTCCCTCTAACCATGACCCATTCGGTTTCTTTTGCGAAACCTTCGTCGAAGAAGCGCAGTCTTGGCGAAAGACTAGAACCAGGAGACAGCACGTGACCAAAGTCGTCGGAACGACCACGCCGGTCTCAGCCATCGCCCCCCTTCGTGGGAAAGTCGCACGTGGAAAACCAAATCCAGCCAAACTACCTGGCGCGCTTCATTCGGTCGCTACCAAATCCTACTGCAAACGGTGGTGATCATCCGACCCAGTAATAATTAACCACTCCGCCGACGACGGTGGACGCCCAACGAGTCGGAGCTCATCCACCCAAAAAGCCGACCATCGGAGCTACCATCGATACCCCCATTCACACAGCACCCGACGATCGGAAAATTTCTACCTGCAGCAGATCCAGTCACCGCCGGCCGGCCACCAATACACACAACACACATTGTAGGTAATAAAGTTAAGTTTGATTTGAGTCGTATTCTTATCCTTCTGATTGGTGTCCCTATAGCCGACCTTGAGAGTTCCGTCTCTCACGCTCGAGCTCGCCTGTGCAAAAGAGGCCGTTGAGAGCTCACCCCAGACGGTCCCCGTGGCTTGACCAGGGACTAGGGGCATTGTCGAAGTCCGCCTGACTGAGAGGTAACACTGTCTCTCACCGATCTTCGTAGGCTTCTTCGGTTCCTTCTCCTCTCCTGGTGTTTGCCTTACTCTTTTCACAGAACGAGAAGACCGGTAACCCTCCGTGGTCTTCAGTATTTTTTCTGCGTTTTTGATATTTTTATCTTCATCCATGCTTTATGAGTTCCAACTCCAAGCCGCTATCTACGCCCGTAATAAGTAAACATTTCTACATGATCCCATGATTAGCTTTGCGAGAAGTGAGGTCGCATGCAAGGGTTAACGCGGTTCTTCATGGAGTACCGCGTTCAGAGCCGGATCGGCGCTAGTCAGGAGCCTTCAACTGAGCCTACTTCCACCGACTAAGGTGCCGGGTTTTGAACGTTCTTGCAGACCTGCCAAAGTTTTATTGGGACAGGGGGCAGCCAGTACCAGTAGCCCACTCGCCGTTTCGGAGAAGTAATTTGTAATTTTTTTATTAGGGGGTTTAACCAGATGGTTATACGCTCGTTTTTCGGAGAAGTGTCACCCATCATTACTGGTGTGGGGGTCGGTCCGTGGATAAATTTAGATCAAATCCTTGTTCACATCCGCGTTCAGCCGCCAGTTTGCCGTAACTAGGATCTTACTAATATCGATCCTGCTGTGCCAGTTGGCACTCCAGTTGGGTGAGGATGCTTTATGCTAAAGCGGCACCCACTCGCTTCGACGGAGCTGCTTTTGGATTTATATAGCTTTTTCTAGAAGTTTATCAGAGCCCAACATTGACTTGCCCCACCCGATCCTAGCAAGACTCCCAAACTCGAAGTGGCCCAAGAGGGGGGGGGGGTCCTTAAGCCCACGAACCTCTGTCCTCCTGTCACTGTTGCCCCCATGTGTATGTATGTGCGTATTGTTTGAACTCACCAAATTTTCTCAGAGGTAGCTGAACCGATTTACACAAACTTAGTTACAATTCAACGGTATAACGTTCCCATATGCAGTTGAATTTTTAGTTGATCGGGCTTCCGGTTCCAGAGCTACGGGTCGAAGAGTGCGGTCATACAGAAAATTCCCATATCAACTGGTAACCCCATGAGGTCCGAATGATGAAATACTTACATTTAAAAATGGGCGCAACATTACTTGGATTTGCGGGTCTAGATCACTAATGATCAATCAAAGTAGCTTTGACCACATTGGTTCCGAGGTACAGGTTGGTTAGTAAGGAATTACCCATATAAACCGTTACAATCGTAATACCTTAGAGCAGTGGTTTTCAACCTTTTTCGTTCCATATACCCCTTTCCGAATATTGATCATTATGATGTATCCCTTTCTGAAAATTGTTTACCCTCTCAGAAAAAAATGATTTTTAATTGGATAAAAACCATAATTTTCCAATTAGGAACCTGTTCTTAAGCACTCTCAGTAAGCATCTCAGTTCTTGGCGCACTGAAACAATATACAAAAACAAAATTCCGACGGCAATGTTGGGATTACAAGTTTAAATTTATCCCGCATAATTCACCCCCTACAATAGTCTGATTTACCCCTGGGGGTGAATTCACCCCCGGTTGAAAACCACTGCCTTAGAGGCTAAAAATCTATTGAAATGATCACCAAATTACTTTGATTCGCAGATTTAGATCACTGATTACCATTCAAACATTCTTTGAATATATTGTCCACTATCGACAATTCCGGATGTCCCGGGTTCCGGGCATATCCCGCAACTAAAGTCACATCGGTTCTTAGTTGATGACTGAAGCGATTGTCTCAAACCAATCAAATGGAAGGTATAATATGCAGTTGAGTGTGGAACCTACCCCCCCCCCCTCACCACCATCCCTCTAACCCTTCACCACTCTTACCTGAGTTCGATTCCCAATCCCTTACATAGGGTTAGAAATTTTTCCAAAAATATTTTTCTAACCTGAAAAGAGGCGAATGACCACAAACTATAATCGAAATAAAAAAAACGATAAAAGATTTCTTACGCATCCTCCACTCTCACTCTACTAGCCCCACTCCCTCCCAATACAAAACCATTCACCCAGCTTTTTAAAATATTATCACATGAAGTTAACATTGAACGCATGATGATTAAGCTCATTAAATATTATACTTTTTTGCTAAGTATAATAAGAATGCAATAGATGAGAAAGCCCCAATCGCACCACTAGGTGGATTAAAACAGGTTTTTTTATAAACACGTGATAATGTATTCTATTAGATATTACACACCTAGAAAAAACAGTGTAAATTTACGTCTCCTGACCATGACATATACGAGCATCAAAAATGACTTAGTTTTACGTTTGATTTTAATTTTACATGACGTTTAAATTCGTAAATCATGTAATTTTACTCCACATATAGCTTTTGTTCTGAATGGTAGGAAGTGTAATTTTAAGTCATTGCGCATGTAAAGTATATGTTTCATGTAAAATTAAATGGAACACGGTAATGTTCTGTCATTTCGTAAATTACGGTTTGTTGAATTGTGTCATGTTTGCAATTACGTCAACGATAAAATTCAGATTTTTTTGGTGTGTAGATATCTAAAGATAACAGATCCATATTGGACTTCAACTAAGAACCTTAAAAAACTATGAGAATTTTCCATGCTTAAACTTTTTATTCCATTTGACCCAAAACCAATAATTGCATCGCAGCACATTGCACAAGACCGATAGCACATCGGTTGCTCGAAAAAAAAAAACGAATTTCCCGACAGCCTGTTCCAGTTCGATCAAGCGCTTTGAAAGTTAACGCGTTAATTAGACACCCGGTTTCATTGACTGGAAACTCATTCATTTTCATGATTCACGTATGTGGTGAGTATAGCCAATCGGGACCTAGTTAGTTACTGGAAACTGGAGAAAATTAAAAGTTTTTAATTATTTTTTTCCAGCCCTTAAATCAGCTGAAAACCAGCGAATGAACACACCCCTATATATACCTCATTGCAGGAAAAGGGCTTCCACATTTAGTGCTTCCGTCCGATGGATGCAAATTAGCGCGTTCGGGTGAGCTTCATTCATTTTTTTTTCAATTTTTCAATTCATAATTAATTATTTCATACAGGTGCGATAATAATGGTAGAGAAAGGGCTTTTCATTTTGATGATATATAATATAATTAGCGGGTACTAATGGTCCTATGATGATGAATCACGCCATTATATAATTCATAGGTCTTCTTTCAGTCATCAATCGTGCATGGAACTGCGGTGTAGAGTCATTGTTTGTGATACTTTGTGGTTTGATTTGTTCGAAACGTAGGGGAACCCGGGGCTATTCGGGCCTACTTAAGCAAATCACCCTTTTAGGTGGATAGGTGTGAAAAAAGTTACCGGTCAAAAGTCCTAATTGTAAGTTTGAAACCTCAGCTACATTTTGGTGCCATAAAATGTTCATTTGCACCACTCAGTGGCAGCGCTATGCGACGATTTGCAAACCTCTACGTTTTTCCATCCTTCTACAATGTAGCGGTAATTCGCACCTCCCTACGGGACAATTCAGACCGTCATATTTCTTTAATTTTTTTACAATGATATTATGTTCACCTATGAATTAGTTGCAAGAGACACTCCGTAAGAAGCAAAAAAAATGTATTACAAAAACTTAATCTGGTATGTCACAGCTGTCGATTAGCGGCCCATGTATTTTCTTTGCTGTGGCGTGTGCAAGCCGCTGAACGGTGGTTGACGGACTAGGGGGTCCGAATAGCCCCGTACGCTCATGTCGCACAAAAGTGATGAGCGTCTCGAAATTATCTCTGTTTTCACCCAAACAAAATCATTTCATAAAATAAGAGCCTCAAGATTTCCAAAACCCTTACCTTTTATGTTTTCACTTTTATTTGTTGCTTCAATCACAGTTTTTCCATTATAATGATTTTTGTTTTGAGAATGGCAAAACAACGAAAAACGTTGTATCTCCTTTCTACAAAGAACGAAGAATCAACTTCAGCTCTCAAAATTAATGTTTCAGAATAGCGGTTCCCCGAACATCTACAATAGTCAGAAAGTCTTTTCTGAGAAATTGAGGGGGGCCGAATTACCCCCACTGTCTTAATAGCCCCGGATCCTCCTATATCATACAGTGTGTAGAATATTGCCAAAAACCAATTTTTCAAAGCTCGATTGACCTAGTCCTACTAAACGTGCATGCTTCAAATTGTTAGTTGTCGAACCAGCGTGCTTTAAGTTTGTGTGGTATTGATCGACGATTGTACATGGACGAAATCGACAAATTCTTCACTGGATGGCACTGCATTTCACTGCGAGTGAAAATAAGAAAGGTAATTTTATTACACACAGTTAGCTCCTCCAGTGCCTAATGAAGTGAACCATGGTTTTTGACTTAAGCTGGGAGATGATATCAATCGATGGGACCAATTTGGTCAACAATCTTCGGGCCTCTCTCCCGCAAACTGCCAATGAGTCCGCTTCCTTATTCCCGCTGTGATCGGACATCATGGTCAACGGATCGCAGATATCCTCTATAGCCTGTATGTAAGAGTGGCGTGACGTTCTCGTTTCCAGGGACCGGATATGACCGGCAGAGAGTTAGACAGAATGATGGTCGGTATTCCCTCCGGTCTCCTTGCAATCGCGAGACTGATGTCAGGTGAGATAATGGAGTAGCTTGTGGGGAGGCGAAAGGCCAGGCCAGCTCCTGTTTCGCAGGCCCCAACTTCAACTCGTTCTTCCAGCTTGGGAGCGTCAGTATCGAGTCGGATGTGGATCTGTAATTGTTGGTTCATCATCTCTATGAATGTGGCGTGAGTGACCTCAATAAATTTGGTGCTCGTAGCGACATGGATAGGTTGGTGTTGGTGTCCTTCGGAGGCATACCAATTCTGGGAAACTTATGCCATATTTTTGGAATTTATTTCAAGCCGTGTTCAGGGAAGTACAAGTACAATTGTGGGCTGTTAGGTGGCTGGGTCCGATGCGACCAGTGATGCCACTTTCTGGCGGGCGCGTCGATAGGCGATCACAGCTGTTTCTAATAGTTGATCTTCGGCGACTGGCCGGCGATTCAAGGGCACTCTGGCACCTCGTGGCTGGATTCGGAAGAATGCTGGCTTCCTCAGGCTGCTTCGACGTAAGTGCTCGGCAGGAGGTTAGAAGCTGACCGAATCGTTCCATTGTGCAGATGAGCAAGGATCCTCATAAATCCGTACAAATTGTGGCTGGTTGTTTCAGTACCGTAGAAGATTTTGCGCACTACCGACGATCAGGGCAGTTCTCCTGTTACAGGTTGAAAGCCGGGCACCGATGGTTCGGATGTGTGCTACAGTGGTCCAGAATGATACAAATAATTTCTGAAACGTTAGATTTGAAAGTTTCGTGTTCCACTCGTCAGTAACTCACACCTACTTGCTGCCAGTTGGGCGATATGTCCAGACTAACACCAGGCACCAGTTAGACACAAAATCGAAACAGTTCACACAACATGTGTGAACACCTGACCACTGACTTGTACCGAGGAATTTCACGGTTATCCAAGCACAAAAGCTCTGAGTCGCAGACAACTATAAAGAAACGAAGTGCCTTTTGACATGAGTGCTGAACGCTTGCAAGTATGCAACATTTCCTCCCAAAGAAGAAATAAATTGAATAAACCATTTTCCAAAAAATGTTGCATATTCGCAGGCTCATCATATACCCTATACTCATCAGCGACCCAGAGCTTCTGTGCTTTACTAACAGAGAAATCCCTCGGTTAAAGCCAGCTGCTTTAGGCGTTCACACATGTTGTGTGAACTGTTGGTATGAAGTGTCTAACTGGTGCCAATTTTAGTATCAGTTTGGATATATCGCCTAACTGGTAGTAAGTTGGTGTCAGTTACTGACGAGTGGAACACGAAACTTTCAAATCCTACTTTTCTTGTGTAAGTTAGGTCTTATGGCCCGGCGGAAAAGGATAAGTACGTCTCTGAGTTTGACCAGTCTGTTGGTGGCTAATTGATGGGATTTGCAACAGAGGGATACCGAGCACTTGGCGACGGCTATGTTGAATCCTGCTGCTTCAGGTCATCTTCCTCACTCGAATAGTCGATCCCCCCACTGCCACGAGGATTATTATGTCATCGAAAAAAATGAAAATAAAAATGCACCCTGGCAAGGATGCAAAGAGTGAGCTCATGCTGACGAGGAATAAGGTGACGGCGAAGACGAATCTCGGTGGGACAGCGGTTTCTTCCAGATATGTTCCGGAATACAAACTGCCGACTCCCACTCGGAAGAAAATATTGTTGAGGTCGTATTTGATAGAGTTCCCAAAGTTTCCAGTGACTCCCCAGCTAACAAACTGGCGGAAAACGCCCTCGTGGTAGACTGAGTTTCTATATAGGCTCCGAGATAGGCTCCAGTTCCTTCAACTTTGGGTTTTCCAAGGGGCCTAAGAGCGCATAGTAGTGAATAAGTAAACGATTCATACGAACTTTTTGCGAAAAATGGTTGAGCTTAATTAAATAGTACGTTTGGAAGAGTGTTACTTAGTGTGTTTTAGCTTGAAAAGTTTCGTTCTAGTTATGTTCCATCGAATGGAAGGCGCCAAACCCAACATTTTTAAAAAAGAAATATATAAAATAAACATGTTCAAAAGTATTACTTAATTTTTTTTATGATAAAACGTTGTAGAAGGAACCTCATTTCCCTTTCTGTCTCTTTCTCTCTTCAATTCAAAACATGACTCCTGATATGCACCAAAATTCTTTGAAACTCTAAAATAAACTGACCGCAATCATCTTCTAGAATACCTTTCGTCAAATGATATCAATATATGTAACAAGGGAGTTGTACCTACATTTATGAACGCAGTCAGGAGCGAAGTACTGGACCTTACGTTTCTGACGAACCTAGTCTGTTGGATCACAGACACATAATGTTCGCCATAGAATCCAATCAACTCACAATGCAAAAACACAGGGAAATAAGGAAAACAAATTGGTGTGTATTCCGCTCACACCTGGAACAATCAAAAAGAACGCAGAGTAAGATTCAATCTCCGACAGATCTGGATAATGCGGCAAACGACCTACAAAAGAGGATGATAACCGCCTGTAATGACAGTTGTCCTCTTGTAACGAGGTCTGTAAGTCGTGATGTTCCTTGGTGGAACGAAAATTTAGCAACACTTTGGGAGGAAGCGAAAAAAGGCGATGGTTCTCTCACAATTGGCAATAGTGAAACATTGGATGTTTTAATGAACACCCACTATCTTGGGTCGGTTGCGAAAGACGAGAATTCGCCAGGTTAGGATTGTGATGGACTCCGTCCTAACAGGGCTTGTGACGCATCACAAAAACTGACCTGTCAGATTTTCACACCATCTCTAATTAGATGGGCTATCAACACCTTCGAACCCTACAAATCCCCCGGCCCTGATAACATTCTTACAATATTTCTACAAAAATCGGCAGACATAATTCTTCCGGATCTACTAAACATCCTGCGATCCAGTCTTATGCTTGGGCACACACCTATAAGCTGGAGAGAAGTTAGGGTAATATTTATTCCAAAAACGGGTAAAAAAGACCTGACACTACCCAAGGCCTTTAGACCTATTAGTTTGACATCAATACTTCTAAAATTGATGGAAAAACTGCTGGACCACTATATTCTAACGGAGCACTTATCAAAAGCTCCGCTAAACAAGTACCAGTTTGCATATCAAAAGGGCAAATCTACGGAAACAGCCCTACATACCTTAGTGACACTTATTGAGAAAACCCTCAATTTCAAGGAAAAATGGCAATTTGCGCCTTTCTTGACATCGAGGGTGCTTTTGATAATACAAGGCCCTGGCAAAAAGAGAAGTAGAAAACCCGATAGAGGACTGGATTCTTGCAATGCTCAAGAGCCGAGAGATCACAGCAACGTTGAGAGACACGAAAGCAACTATAACAGCCAATAGAGGTTGTCCCCAAGGAGGTGTGCTATCACCCCTGCTCTGGTCACTAGTGGTGGACGATCTTCTCAATGGTCTGACTGAAATGGGTTTCGAGATTGCTGGATATGCAGATAACATTGTCCTAATTGTGAGGGGAAAACATGAATCTGTTCTAAGCGATCGGATTCATCTAGCCCTAAACTTCATCACGTGAACCCTGCAAAAACGGTCATTGTACCATTTACCATTGGAACTCGCACCTGGCATACGCCGTTAATAAAGCAACAACAGCACTGTGGGCGTGCAGTAAACTCTTCGGGAAAACTTGGGGTCTCAAACCGAGGTTGGCTTACTGGTCCTACACGACCATCGCCAGACCACTTATTAACTTATTCCTCCATTGTGTGGTGTCACAGAGTTAAGCAAAAGACCGCCCAAGCTAAACTAACTAAAGTTCAGAGGCTAGCCTGTCTCTCTATCACAGGCGCTATGAAATCAACACCCACTACAGCTATGGAAGCCATGCTTCATCTACTCTCATTGCACAAACAAGTGATGAAGGAGGCGAGACTTGGCTCTCTGAGAGTGCTAAAAAGTAAACCACTATTTGATGGGGATTTAAATGGTCACCTGAGTATAATAAAGGAACTCAAACTAAACCCTGTCTTGACAACAGACAACAAGATGAAATGGAGGCTAAACCGAACTTCGATATCTCATATGAGGTCCACATAGTGGATCGTCAGATGTGGGATGTAGGAGCTTCTATACTGCCTCAAGGCACAATATCATTCTATAATAATGCTATGGTTCTAAAATGGGTGAGCTGACTGGCTCGGGAGTCTACGGACCAAGAATTAAAGAAGCGATATCAATGGGAAAGTGGCCTACAGTTTTCCAGGCAGAAGTACATGCAATATACACCTGCTCGGAGGTCTGCAGGAAACGAAACTACAGACATGCAAAAATCACAATCTTCTCGGACAGCCAAGCAGGGCTGTTGGCATTAAGGTCGTCAAAATGTGAGTGCAAACTGGTTTGGGAGTGCATCACATCTTTGCAACGACTGGCAGCTCGGAATATAGTAATGATATTCTGGGCCACCAAGGAATCTATGGTAACGAAGTGGCCGACGAATTAGCCAGGCGTGGTTCATCAAACATGGTTGTTGGACCAGAACCATTTCTAGGTATATCTACCTGTGCCATTAAACTAGAACTTTCGGCTTGGGCAAGAGACCAACTACAAAACGACTAGCGTAACGTAGAAGGCGCTCGACAAGCTAAGAAATTCATGTATCCGAGAGCCAAAAAACTAATGGATCTAAAACGTAAAGACTTACGTATAATCACAGGTTTATTTACGGGACATTGTCCTTCCAAGTATCATCTGAAAAAATTAACAAAAGTCAAGATGACATTTGTCGATTTTGTAACTACGAGCCCGAGAGCTCGGAACATATTCTCTGCCAGTATGCAGTACTATTTCTTCGAAGGGAGCGATACTTCGGAAGGCATCTTATTACGCCTCATGAGGTATGGCATACCTGTCCCAAACGGATCCTCAGCTACATTATTAATGTACTACCCGGTTGGGACGACCCATGTGGACAAACAAACAACTCGCTTCCAGCTACATTTGATTCGGGCAATTTGTAACATGTAGAGCAAACAGGGGCAGCCACAAAAGATAACCTGAATAGTGGTCGCAGTGGCAAAGTTTCCCCTAACAAAAAGAAAAAAAACATCTTCTAAAATCAAAAATAAAGCTCGTGCGAATCGACTACTGATTCACCACCATGCCCTGTTAAGCCCCGTGCAAAACTGACACAGAAATCACTTCTAGTCTAGTCTAGTCTACACATACACAGCCAATACATGTAGGGATCCTGGAAAACTGCAGACATTCGTCTACAATTTTTCTTGCCAATATTAATGTTTGTGGTTCATATACTATGTGACACAAACGTTAAAGCGGCCAGGCCAACTGTGCAGCGTACAAAATGAAGATGATTCAAAAAAAAAATACGGCAATCAAATTATTCATTTAATGAAGAATTTGATCAACGAATCATTTTGAACCTTGAAAAAGGAAGAAACGTGGACAACCGTACACAACCGTTTCAATTTGATAGGGGTTTGATAAATCGTTGGGAGTGACTTGGCTAAGAGGGTTAATGTCACTCCTTTGGTCCTAAGTTCCTGGGATGGGGCAGAGGTTATTAGACCTGCCCTGCTTATAGAGCCAAGGTTATAGCGCCTTTACTCGCTCTCTGAAATAATGATAAAGAAAATTGTCGAAATCGGTTGATTAGTAATGTAAAAACGAAAAAGAAAAAAAACCTCAAACAGCTCCAAGAAGGATTCTAATACTTCGCGATGAGTAGATAACACTCTATACGGTTTCACTAATTTCAATGCTAATATAAAAGTCTGGCGCGTATGGTAACTACGTTCCAAATCCCCAAACACTATTCTACTAAAAATAATACATTAATTACAAACTATAACCGACGCAAAACATTAATACGGCAATCATAATAACGAAAATAATTGCAATAATCTAATCAGATTATTAGTACAACAAGTAGAGCTTATAGCAATTACTTTAGGTAAAATTTGAAACGATCTCACCGATATCCAGTACGCAGAATACGTCTGTTCAACTGTTTTACATTTCTTATTACATTTCTTATAAAAGAAATGTATAGAATTCGCTCAAACTTTCAAGATTTTTTCCGAGGCCCGGAGGGCCGAGTCTTATATACCAATCGACTTAGCTCGACGATTTGGGACAATGTCTGTGTGTGTGTGTGTGTGTGTCTGTGTGTGTGTGTGTATGTAACGGACAAATTCTCATTCGTGTTTCTCAGCAATGGCTGAACCGATCTTATCCAAACCAATTTTAAATGAAAGAACTAAAAAACAGTATGAACGCTATTAATTTGTTTTTGATTCTGATGTTTAGTTTCCAAGATATGAATGTTTGAATGCGTAAAAATGGCGTTTTTTGCAGTTTTTTGAAATTATCTGCCGAAATTGACAATATAGATTAACAATTTATATGTTTTTGGACAGCTTTAACGAATACCTTTCGAACAAGCTATAGATTGTAGAAATCGGACTATTATCAAAAGAGATATTTAACATTAAATGCGGACGAAAGATTTTTATCATTTCCCATAGCCAGAAATATGACCAAAAACATGTAATCTATTATTAACGCCAAAACGGCTTATTTTAGGTCAATAGTATCTTCGGAGAATTTAATGGAGGTAATATGGCCTTTCTTCTGGAATTGTGCTTTTGGTGATTAATCCCCCTATGAGTGAGATATTTTCACAAATTTTCTTGGAAGTGATTATATCGAAGTGATGCCTTCAGCAAATTTGTAGCTCTTACTTTTGCGAATAACATTACTGAAGACTTCAAATATCTATTTTGAATACTTTAAAAGCTATGGCTTGTTGTTTGTTGATTACTCTATATCGCCTATTTCTTGTTCAATATAGTAATAATCCATTGAAATAAGCTAAACATTATTTCGATAAAACGACTTTTGTATTTCATTTTACTATCTACAACCGCTACAAATAATCACCGAACACTTCCAAGTTGTCTGGAAGGAACTTGATACCTTATCAGTACAAAAATGTTCATTTGTGCGAACCTTCTCACTGCAATTTTTCTAACTTATAACCATCGGATCGATCTGAAACATATCGGAAAATGAAAAGCGAAAAAAATAACTCCAAGCAACGGCGTAGCCAAGAGAAGGTTTTGGGGTTTAACACCGTACAACACCCCCCCCCCACAACACCCAAAAAAAATATTGGATTGAAGTTGAAAATTTATTGATGCAGACTGATTTAATTCAATATTACAATAACAATTATCTGATCCGTGGATTGATAACCTGTTGTTGTTAACATCATTAGGACTTTTGATAAGTTGTCGGAATGGGGTCCTGATATGTAACTGATCTATTGGTTTTGATTTCACAGTTGTCTAATTGCATCAATATCAAATTCCTGCCTGAAAACATTCCAATAGAAAATTCCAGAGATCTGTAATCAATCATAATCCTCAGATTTATATTCAAATTGATCTCGTTTTTGTAGAAATGTATTGTAATAAGGTTCTTTATTTAATAGGAAGCGAAGTTAAAATTGATTTAATGTCTATGAAACATAGAACTGCTCACCAAAAAAATGCATAACTTTCAACATTTGCCAAAAATGTTTTTGTCTTTCTCATTCACTCTAAAATTCGTCAATCTAATCCCGACCCGGAGGACCGAGTGTCATATGCCAATCGACTGAGTTTGTCGAGATCGGAAAATGTCTGTGTGTGTATGTATGTGTGTATGTGGAAAAAAATGTGACCTCAGTTTCTCAGAGATGGCAGGACCGATTTACACAAAGTTAGTCTCAAATGAAAGGTACAACCTTCCCATCGGCTGTTATTGAATTTTTTATTGATTGGACTTCCGGTTCCGGAGTTACGAGTTGAAGAGTGCAATCACACAGCAAATTCTCATATAAACTGAAATGAAAAATTTTCAATATCAAATTTGTATTTTTGATGCCAAATGACTTTAAAATGCATGAAACATTGAGATGTTTGACAAAAATTGACTTCTTTGGACTTTGGTACATTTTTGCCTTTCTCATATAGAAAGGTTATGCAATCACTCTAAAAATCGTCATTTTCGGCTGCACCTGGACCTCTCGGATCTTTCTCCATGATCCGCCGCTGGTTTCAAGCGATGTTTCAGTATCACATAGTATCTCAAGATCGTGGCTGTCGATCCATTGTATGTATGTGCAAATCGTACTGAACATGTAATATTCATTCCCACCATTGTATTGAACATAACCAGCCATGGAATCGTAGTCTGGACAAATGAGACAAGCACAATTGCACCACTAGATGGATTAAAACAGGTTTTTATTTTGGGAATGCGTCGAGTTGAGACGAAAACGTAATATGATTAATAACGAGGATAACACTTTCCGAATGTAGAGAGAAATTTATGAAAAATGACGATTTCCATTCGACTCTAGCAGGTTCTGATCGATTTTGATGAGCATTTGATTTTTGTTGTATGACCAATTGTATGTATAGGTCAAATGTTTAAAAACAGTAATTTAAGGTCAAGATAACATCATTTTGAAACCGCCAATTTCGGAGGTTTAGTATCTTCGATGAGTTTTACAAACGTTAAACAGCGCATCATTTGATAAAACAATTTTGACGGTATATTGTCCAAGAAGTATTTATGGTGAATTTTCTCAGGTTAATATTCAGGACTACAATAAAGTCGCAACAAATTCGCTAAAGACACGAACCTTGTTACTGTTTTCTGGAAAATAATTCTGCATAATTTTAAAACTTCAAAAATTATGGTTTCGGAATTATGCCGTTTAGACAGTAAGATCGATTTTCACCAAACCCCCGCCAAACCGAATTTCTGGCTACGCCGCTGACTTCAAGTAAGTAGAAACAAAGTCGTTCTACACTCGTTCACAAGAAACTTCTTCGAATGCTGAATATCTATTATAATACATTGACACCCCAATTGTATCAGCCAAATATGTATTGCCAAATATGATTTTTTTATTGCATCGAACTACAACAATTTTTAGGTAGCTTTCAAGAGGTTATTTTATAGACTTTTTCCAAAATTTGGCGAACCTATTCCAATTCGTATACCAATTAATTGGTTTACTAAGGGTTTATATGTTGCAGATACAGAAAATACTGAAATTTTCAGCTTTTGTCCTACACAATATTACGAAAGCTTATTAAACAATTTTTCCTAATAAGTTTGTGAAAATTATAAACTATTTGAAATTTTTTAATAGTTTAATTTTTTATTTAACCGTGATTTTTTAATAAAGAGTTACCATCGCTTCACAACGTAGTCTATTTTTCATGGCTTGCGGTGAGTACGATCTCTCGAATTGCTGAACTGAAAATTATGGAATGGAAAATAATTTTTAGTGTTCTTTACAGATTTAACTCGCCGCGCAGATAGCTCTGAATTAGACCCGCTGGTGCCCTAAGACGATTTCGCTAGATTTTCGGAGCACTGTGCACCCAGTGCATTAACGCATGTGACGGAAGGCTATCGAAAAGTTTCGTGAAAATGAAAATTCCAGTAATGATGATGATTTCCCCAAACGGTTCGTTTTCGAGAGGTTTTTATTTGTTCTTTGACATTAGGATTAGCGGTAATAATTCAAATCAAGGATACTACTGGGAAGTCACCTTTAGAAATAGTCGATGTCGAAGTAAAATTTGGAACTATGCACGCAGGCACTTCAGAGATAACGTGATATCAGGAGCTGCGATTTCATTTCAACGCTTTTTTGTGAAAAGGGCGATATTCACAAATGTAAACACAAGGCTTTTTTCATACATCCGAATGATAAATAAATAACCCCTTTAGGAAAATTCAGTTTTCCCACCACAATTTGGATATTTTATTAACAGAGCATTAACAATAATTCGTTGGAATGTCTATTTTATGGGACATTTTTTCGCTTTCCCATTGATTTGGTTTGAGATTTCTAGCACTGATGTTGTCCTATGCTGATTTGAGCGATTCTCTGAGTCCTGCCACTATCCCATGTAGTATGTGTTATCAAAAACATCGCGAAACATCAAGTTCTAAATGTTCTCAAACGATATAATATCCGAAGAGAGTGATAAGAGTTATAAGAAATGTCTCATCACACTGTTAGGTGGATTAAAAGCGTTTTTAATATAACTTCCGGGGATGTCTGCTGCTGAATTTTCATGATTTCAGCCCGTTTGGAGGCAATACTTGCTATGTACTAGATGATTTCATGAAGGCTTGGCAAATTGTGCACTGCTTGACGTCACTTCGCAAGGATTTGAATTTTACCTTTCAATAATAATGCTCAGCCTCATATTTTAAGCCCTCTAAGGTGATCATGGTATGCGCACCCACGACGCGCTAGTTCTTTGTTGTGCCTCGATGCCTGGTAGATGTCCTCCGATTTTAGTTAATGAATTCCAGTTCCTTCTTGATATGATCCACGTTTTTCATCTTGAGGTACGTTTTCACTCCAAAACTGGCACAGAAATCACTTAGTTAAAGACTTCTAACAAAGCTGAATTGATTTGTAGTTATTGACAAAGTTGTAACTAGGCATTAAAACTATCTATTTTTATTTGCAGTAATAGTGATCCAGATCCCATACAAGCTTCAAACACCCTTCCCCGCAAATAGAAATATCAGCTTGGTTCATAATTAGAGTTGACACTCCTATTGGAACTAGGAATCGATTTAGAAGTGCACCGAACCGAGAGTGGTCATTTTTTCATACCACCCGTGAAAAAGTCATGGAAAGTGTGATATTCGACCAGCAATCGCCAGGGACTCAACAGTCAGAAACTCAGGCCCTACCAACCATTTACACGTACACCATACTGTATAATAGAATATATATTATTAAAGAATCAGACAACGCGAGTTTAAATTAAATATTATTAATATTCATTAAAATCATCAGCATTATCTTCATCAGTGTTGTTACAAATAGATGTTTTATTTCCTATACAATTGAGTATGCCGGGAGTAGGTTTAGCTAGGGGGTCAAAATATCAATATTTATTACTGCCACCGCTGGAGTACATTTCCAGGGCACGGTACGGATTAAAAGATCAACGGAGAAAAATCAGGACCTCAAATGCAGATGATAATTAAAATTAACAAACGAAAATCAATACCGGTTGTATTTGTTCGCGAGCAGCATTGGACTGTTTAATATTTACAGGTAAACTAATAAACACTTGCAGCGTTCGTGCGTAGTTTGATGTTACGTTGATAAATAAAAATTGATTTTTTTACAAAACATAAATACCAGTAGACTGTATCATAACGGCAGGAGGAAGTTGTAAGTCATTCAACAGAAAAGAGTACATGAAATTTCAAGACCGGTCTCAATGGAAGACGGACTGCACGAAGAAAAGTAACCCCTGGAGCGCGGGGGGGGGGGGGGGCAGGAGTTGTCCCTCGATCCACACCCGCCAACGAAACTAGGAATTCGGCAGCATATCGGTCAGCAGTTCCTTCTCCGGTTGTGTCAGCTTGTCCGGGAATTTGATGTCGAACGCCACCAGCAGGTCGCCTTTTCGTGTCGGTTCCTTCGGGAATGGCAGTCCGTAGCCCTGGATCCGCTTGACCGTGTTCGGTTTGATGATCTCCTGCTTTGTACTGATGCGCAGTTTCTCACCGGTCATCGTGGGCACCTCGAAGATCACACCGCAGAGAGCCTGAAAATTGTAGAAAGAAAATAATGTTGATGAATGATTGAAACTGTCAAAACATAGACTTAAAAAGTCTCTCGAATAAAATATACACAATGTTTAGCGTTCCACCTCTGATGGGTTAAATCCATCCGAAACATCTTATCAAAATATATGATTGATATGATCACAATTATTCCGCCAAGGATGTCAGGACGCAATCAATTAGTGATATGTAAATACATGGTACAGATTGTGTCAAGCAGTCTAACAATAAATTAAATTTGTGCAAGAATAGAATTATCTTCACTATGCGAAATCTTCACTGTGTGCGAAACTTATATTGGCACACATGCATTCATGACTTGCATGCAAACTACCTCTTGTACTTCGTGGCTAGAAACGAATAATCGTTAACCAGTTCCAATTCCTTTCAAGCTGATTTTTGAGTATTATTGATTGTCGTAACCTAAGGGAATGGTAAAACATTTCATTAAAAAATGCTATCAGTTTCGATAACTGTTCAAAAGGATCAACAGTACAAAATAAGCATTAATCATTCACTGTGCTAAAAACCTCACTTTGTATGACGGACGTACTAGCAATTTCACGAAAATGATCTGAATTAATTTATTAATTTTGCACAAAAAAACTAAAAAATCTAAAAGATGCAGGAAATGAAGTATACAAAGTCCTTTTTGTCGCTTCTTACGACATGGAAGCAGGAATACCTAATTTATTAATTTAAAACAACAATGTGCCAATACCGGAAAATGCATAAGAATCAATAAATAAAGCAGGGACTTCTGGTTTCGTCGCCTTTTAACACAAAAATCAAGCCATAATATTGTTATGCCTATGATGACATATGGTGAAATCACATGAAATAATTGACGTTTAATCAATAATATAGAGCATGTACTACTTAATGTGTAATTACTCAGTTAAATGAGAAAAAAACCTATTTTAATCAACGTAGTGGCCTTTCTAATTTATCCAATTTACGATTCACTAGCTGATTAAGTTCAATATAATTGTGGAAAAATAAAAAAGTATAATATTTAATTAGCTTAAAGGGTTGCATACTTTTTTAAAAAATGTCAAATTTTTTTATTACTTTATCTGAAAGCAGGAATATGTTTCCAAATTTTTAAAGTGATCCGAGAAATAGATCGAATGATATAGCGCTTCCAAGTGCACTTGGTCTGCCGAGAGCAATGATAACTTGAAATTTTAAACTCGATTATCTCTAAATGTCGTTTTTCCAAAAATGGTTTTTCCATGATCACGATTGCCAAAAAACCACTCAACCAATTTTTTTCAATTTTTTTTTTCAATTGATGGTAATTAATTTTTCTAGTATCTTAACGGTTCCTTTTTTATGCATAATTGTTTGCTTCGTAGATGAGAATTTTTTAATGCAATTTTTAGAGCTTAAAAAGGCTATTTATTTGGAAAAACGTTCCCGAATGCAGAAAAAAATATTATTTATTCAACTAATCGTTAAAGTACGAGGAATATACTAGTGGATTATTTTGAGTTTTGGGATTTCGCTTGATCTATTGATCTTCAATCATGATCACCACAAACCTCTTAAAAAAATGGTTTCTAGGAAAAAGCCATAACTCCGCCAGTCATCAATATTTTTCTATAAACTTATGCTTGTTTATTTCAACGAAAAAAACGCTACTAAAATACTATAAGTTTGATGTAATGAAATCATTGCTGTAAGGCTTCATGTAAATTCAAACTTTCTTGACAGTTTTCGCACAAAAAGGTATGTACCCCTTAATCAGCACGAGTTTAATGGTATCTTCATGTAATCCTATTTTGGATTGCGGTGGGAATGGGTTTGGAAGGAGAGGGAGGGGTTAATGAAGTGATAGGGAAGAATGCGTCAGAAATCCCCTATCTTATTTTTGAATGCTGGGTGGATGAAGGGAATGGGGGTGTGATGGTGATTGAAGGGAGGGGGGTGATGAAGAGATAGGGGTAAAGGTAAGAGAGGGCGGTGCAACACCCAGCTGCATATTACACTTTTGATTTGAGACGTGGTATGAGAAAATCGATTCAGTCATTACCGGACTGAATAACCGATTTGACTTGCATTCTGGAATATGCCCGAGCCTAGGAGCTTCCGAAATTGTAGGTAGTGGAAAATATATACTCAAAGACTGTTTTATTGGCCATCTGTGATCTAGACCTGCAAGTTGAAGAAATTTGATGTCCATTTCAAAATATTTTGAACCTCTGATGTATTACGATTGTATCGATTTATATAACCAATTCCTATGTGACCGCAATAACCAATCCATAACTCCGGAACCAAAAGTCAGAAGTGAATTTAATTCATTGGCAGTCAATGGGATCGCAGAGTCTTTTATTTGAAATCAGTTTTGTAAAATTCGGGCAAGAATTCGCTGGGAAATAGGTATAACAGTAGTATAGGAACTTGGCGAGTTCCCCGGGGATATCAAGAATCGTCATAAGTGGCAAATGTGGTCAAAGCTACTTTGGTTAGTCATTAGTGAACTAGACCCGACAAAACCATAAAATGTTGCATTTTAATATTTATAACATCATTAAATGAGGATTTGCTGTGAGACCGCACTCTCCAACCCGTAATTACAGAACCAGAGCTCCAATCCAAATGAAATTCAATACTGACCTATGGCGATGGTGAAATCGCCTCAGCCATCTTTGAGAACATTTATATATACATATAGACACACACATACAGACATTTTACGATCTCGACGAATTAAGTCGATTGCTACAAGAAACTCGGCCCACCGGGCTTTGGTTAAAAACCGAAATTCCGAACGATTGCATAACCTTTCCATATGAGAAAGACAAAACCGATTAATGCACCTAGCAGTGAGATGGGACATTTCACACACATATCACTGTTGGATTATTCATTAGTTTGCAGAACTCATGCGAAGTAGACACCCAACTAGAGGTGTGATGAACCAAGTATTTAGTCCAGCACGAATAATATCTCAAATAACAAGAATAAATTTAAAAAAATCAATGAAACAAAGAAAATTTAAAGAAAAATAAAGCAAAAAAATGAAAAATTTTACCAGTTTGCAAAATCTTTAATTTAAAAAATTTTGTAAAATCTACGAAATATTGCACAATTTGCACAATTTTGTCATATTTCCAAAATTTTGGAATTAGCGAAATTTTACAAAATTCACAAAATTTAAAAAATTTACGAAATCTACTAAAATTTACAAAATTTGGTAAATCTTACAAAATTCTGTAAATTGTAAATTGGGATTTTAAAAAATTTACAAAATTTTGTGCAATTTATTATATGTTATATAATTTGGTAAAATTTACAAAATTTTGTGAAATTACAATTTTTTTATATGTTATATAATTTGGTAAAATTTACATTTTGTTAATTTTACAAAATTTTGCTAATTTTGTAAATTTTACGAATAAAACGACATTTCGTAAATTGTACAAAATTTCTTACATTATAAAAAAAAAATTCGAAAATTGTGCATAGTTTTGTAAACTGTACAAAATTTCGTGAATTTTTCAAAGATTTCATAATTTGTACATGATTTTGTAAAATATACAAAATTTCGCAAATTGTACAACGCTTCGAAAAATTTTAGGAAATTTGGCAATTTTTACAAAATTTTGGCAATATTACAAAATTTTAATAAATGTTACAGAAAACCGTGACTTTTACAGCATTTTGGAAATTTTACCGAATTTCGCACAATCAACGAAAATTTGTACAATAAACGATTTTTTCACAATTTACGAGATTTCGTACAGTATACGAAATATTGCACAACTTACAATATTTCGTAAATATTACAATTTCTTGTAAAATTTGCAAAATTTTGCGAAATTTTCCAAATTTTGTTCAAAATATTTTGCAAAATAACGAATTTTAGTATGATTTACAATTATTTTTGGAATTGCAAATTCGCAAAATTTGTAATATTAATGTTTTAATGGATACAAACTTTCGTTAATATTACAAAATTTCGAAGATTTTAAAAAAATCGTAAACTTTATAAAATTTTGCGAATTTTGCAAATCTTTCATATCTTGCAAAATTTTATAAATGTTAGAAAATTTCGTACATATTAGAAAATTTTGCAAGTTTTTCAAAATTTCATGCATTTTACAATTTTTTTTGTAAATTGTGCAAATAATTGTGAATTGTGTAAAATTTTATAATTCGTGCAAAATTACAAACATTTACAAAATTTAGTAAATTTTACAGTATTTCGCTCATTTTAGAAAAAAAATTACAAATTGTGCATTCACGAAATTTTACAAAATTAATGAAAAAACCGAAATATTTGGAAATCCACGAAATTTTGTGAAATGTACGAAATTTTGGAAAATTTACAATTCTTTTAATTTTGTACAAGTTGGGAAAACCTTAATTTTATGTAATTCACGAAATTATGCACAATTTACAAAATTTTAATACAATTAACGAAATTTTAAAATATTTACGAAATTTTGTAAAATTTACGAATATCGGAATAATTTATGAAACATCCTAAAATTTTGCAAAAATCACGAAATTTTATAAAATTTTCTACATTCTGTAAAATTCACACAATTTTGTAAAATACTTATTTTATAAAATTTGCTTAATTGCATCCAATTTAATTTGTAAAATTTACAAAACTTTGTTAAATTTTAGAATTTTGTAAAATTATGGAAAATTTTCAAAATTTTGTAAATATTACGAAATTTTGTAAAATTAACGAATTTTTGTTAAATCATCAAAATTTTGTGAATGATTTTTTTAAAAATTTTGTGAAACTCAATAAATTTTGTAAAAATTACGAAATTTCGTAAGATTTTAAAAATTTGCACTATTTGCAAAATGTTGTACAATGAACGAGGTTTTGTAAAATTTACGGTTCCAAAAAATTTACAAAATTTACGAAACATCGCCAAACTTATATAATTTTGCAAAATTAACGGAATCTTGTAAATTTTTCAGAATTTTCTAAATGTACGAAATCTTGCAAAATTTTAAAAATTGACAAATGCAAAAACAAAATATAAAATTTTCGCAAAATATGTCAAATTCTCAAAATGTACAATATCTTGTAAAATTTACGAAATCTTGTACAATTTACAAAATTTTGTAAAATTCACGATATTTTGCAAAAACGAACTCTTGTCAACATCACAAAATTTTGTGAATTTCACAAAATTCTGGTAAAAATCACAAGATTTTTTAAATTTCGCAAAATCTGTAGATCTTACAAAGTTTTGTAAATTTCACAAAATTTTGTAAATTTCACAAAATTTTGAAAATTTTACAAAAATTTCAATTATGAATTTTTTTTGAAGATTTCACAAAATTTTGTAAACTCTGCCAAATTTCGAAAATTTTTGCACAGCTTTAAAAATTTTACAAAATTTTGTAAATTTAACAATATTTCGTAAAAATTACAAAATTGTGAATTTTACAAAATTGCATTGTAAACAATATAAAATTTTGTGAATTGTGGAAAATCATCGAAATTTTGTAAAATTTACGAAATTTTGTAAAACTCACGCATTCGTAAAATTTACAAAACTTCGCCATGCTTGTTGTTGTTGTAAAATGTTGTAGAATTAACGGAATTTTGAAATTTTTTGTTTAATTCACGAAATTTTGAAAATTGACAAATGCAAAAACAAAATGTTAAATTTGGTAAGAAATAAATTTTTTTTAAATTTCGCAAAATTCTTGTAACATTCGCAAGACTGTGTAAATTTTACAAAATTCTGTAATTTTTGCAAAATTTTCTAAATTTTAAAAACATTTTCAATTTTACAAAATTTCGAAACTTTTGCAAGATTGGAAAAATTTTCCAAAATTTCATAAATGTGACAAAATTTCGTAAATATTTCAAAATTTCGTAGATTTTGCAAAATTTTGTAAATTTCACAAAATTTCGATAATTTTTCAGAATTTCGATAATTTTTCAGAATTTCGTAAATTTTACAAAATTTCGTAAATTTTCCAAAATTTGTAAATTCTACAAAACTGTAAATTTTACAAAATTTAGCAAATTGTAGAAAATTCCGTGAATTGTGCAAAATTTGTACCAAATTTCGCAAATTTTACAAAATTCTGGAAATTTTACAGAATTTTGTAATCTGGTTTGGGTGGTTTTTATACATTTTAAGAGTATCATTTTCACGTTGCCAGCCTGCAAGTTTCAGCAAATCGTAACGTTGGTATTATGCAAATAATACGGGTTTGCGAAAATAGTACTTTTGAATGCAAAGAACTTAGAAGATGTTTGAAAAAGTGGGAAAGGCGGTTTTGAAGAATCCTTTTGACTCGTAATTCAACAATATAGGTATTTTTGGAAATTGACAAACGAGTAGATGTAAAATTTTGATGCCTGACGCTATTTTGAAAACAGACATGGCGACTTCCGGTTTAGCGGAATTCTCTAAAACCCACTCAATATGCGTGTTTTTGGAACGGGTTTGATGAATAGACACAAAATAACGATGTCTGAAGCCATTTTGAAAACCAAGATGGCGACTTCTGGTTTAGTGCAAATTTCTAAAAAAAATTATCAATATGGGTATTTTTGGAATGTGCGTAAAGATTAGACGTCAAATCAATCATGAGATCATTTTAAAACCAAGATGGCCGAAATCTTTAAAACCAACCAAAATGGATATTTTTTGAACGGGCTAGTAGACGCCAAATATCAATATCAGAGACTATTTTGAAAACAAAGGTGGCGAATTCCGGATTAACAGAATTCTCCCAAACCCAATCAATAAGGATATTTTTGGGACGACTTGAGTAAACATCCAATGCCGCTATCTGACACTATGTTGAGAACAAAGATGGGGACCTCCGGTTTAGCAGAATTCTTTAATATCCAATCAATATGGTGTAGCACAATTCTCTACAACCGCGATAACGTTAGAATTTTTTAAAAAATTGCAATGACGGAAAGATAGTGGATGTCAATTGTCAGCTTTTTGACTCGATTGACGCAATTTTATTTTAAAAAATCGACTCAGACATTGATTTCTATCATACACTTGTCAAGCCCGCTCTGAAAATATTCATATTGATTAGGTTTAACAGAATTCTGACAAACCGGTTGTCACCTTCTTGGTTTTCAAAATGGCCTCCGATAGCGATATTCGGCGTCTATTCGTTAGTCCTGGTCGAAAAACACCAATATTGTTGAATAGCGGGCCAAAAGGAACCTTCAAGATCCATCTTTCTCACTTTTCCAAAAATCTTCGCAGTTCTTTGCATTCAAACGACGAATAAATGCAAAAACCGTGTTAGTTTGCGAATGTTGTGCTAAAAGAAACTCGTCCAAAACGTAATTCTCACCAGCTTAATCGGAACTTCTTTTCTTGCGGGAAATCACGCAGCACCTAGGAGTTTGCTCAGAAACACAAAGAGTGTTTTCGTTTTTTTTTGAGCTAGCCAGTGGCGGATCCAGGGGGAGGGTCCCTCCCAAAAATTTTCAACTTGTTGAGAAATTTTAAATTAGCTTATCAAACCAAATTTGACCACCAATACTGATTTTCATTAAATGAGGTTTTCGCATATTACGTATTATGCAATGTTCATTTTAGAATCGAAATTTCTAAACCCCGAATTTTTTTTCTGGATCCGCCCCTGGAGTCAACCCAATGCTAGCTTAGTCCTGTCACTAAGTTAATGTTGAATTCGTATGAGACGAAGTCGAAACGCAAATTTCATAACTAATTCAAGTCAGTTGTAGTAAAAGTTAATCACTCCGAAACAGTTCAGCTTTGACAGAAAGTGTAGAATGTTTTCCCTCCAAATATTATACTCTATCACCTCCGAATGATCAATTAACTCCCATGTAAACACCCTGCCCAGCTATTAATTCTAGCTGAAGGCTTCTCAAAACGAATCCAAAAAAACAACAATTCGAAATCGCCTCTGGTACGCCAAACGATGACATCTGTTACGACACATACACATGAGAAGCTGGCATGAGTGTGCCGAGAATGCAGCCGCCTTCACTTGGACACGTTTATTATTTCATCGGTCCGAAAACAGCACAACACAAGGTGCTGGTTGTGATTGCTTTATTTTTGTAGCGAAATTCAATTAAAATTGTTCACTCCACTCCAGCCGGCCTGCGAGATGTGAGCAGCCTTTCGTGCAGAGCTTGGACCCGATTCGCGCGTTCATGCGCCGTTTTCCCAATATGGGAGAGTTATTCCACGACCAGATGTTTAATGCGTGGCTCTCGGCGCTGCTCTGCTAGGCTGATCAAATGTCACCAAATACGGGTAGCGAACAAACTGGGCTACGTGCTTACGAGACAGCCCAACTGCAGCGGGCAAGGGTTGGTGCGATCCAATCTTTCGATGATCACACGTGAAAACTTCTTGTCCGCAGTTAGTTCGATACTTGCCTGCAAAACGTCATGTTGCACGATCGACATGCCATGCCATGCCAGTTTAATTGAAAAATTAAATTGTTTGAATTGAGGAATAATTAGGTATAGCCGAGGTGCAGCAGCTGTCATATAATGTGGTAAAGTGATTGATTTCTATTGTAGCTGGATGGATGTCGACAGCGGAGGACAGGTTTCAACTCGAACCCTTCTTGGTTGCCTAGGGGCACTTAATCTGAGCGGTTGGTGAGCAGTTTGAAGCGGAGGTAGATTAGCCATTTATGAAAAAGGAGTCGGAGGACCGATGGATACTGAATGATAATAGTGATCATGTTTCACTTGTACGTACATCAGATTGATTTGATCGCGATTAGCAATTTCTTTCGTTGATTAGTATTGGATGTCATGCTTACTCATTCACTTTTCTGTACTCAATTTTGAGTATCTTCTAAACGCAAATGAACCTACGTATTTCATAAAACGTTTTTTCACACCTCCGTCAACCTGCAAGTAGAAGTCGTTTCTGACATCTTTCCAACCGCCGCATGCCTATTTTACACGTCGATGGTATTTCCAATCATGGTTCGTATCTCAATCGCAATCGCAACCGTATTACACTGTGTACAAACAGATAATGAAGAGGTAATAATCTCGCCAATTTATGGAATACGCCGCACCAAATCAGCGTCATGATAACAAACGATTATTATAATCTTGGGTTTCCCAATGAAAATAAACTTTTACAGTAGCAAAAAAATCTATGATTTATCGGTAGTTAGGGTATGGCTTCCAACTGTGGATAATTTTTAATTATTTAATTTGTATTGTATTGTCTACTATTAAAATTTTACATCGCATAGACTTTGACTAATGTAAACCAATGCTTAATTTAAACGATTTTTTACTAATGTTAAAATCAAACAAATGACGGGCACATCCAAAGGATTATTCTGGCCGAACTGAGTGCGATGTGTTGAACGTCGGAAAAAAACAATTCTCCAGAAAGATCTTCCCGGAACGTTGAGGTCAAGTTTTGCTAGAAGCGCAGGAGAATCTACGTTGTCTGTCAGCAGGCCGAAAATGAAAAGTCGTTGCGGAAAGATTTGTCTGTTCCGCAGCGTAGGGAGATTGATGAGAGCACTGTGATCTTTGTATGGAGGAAGCTGGAATCGATTTTGCCAGGGTAAGATAAGCGATGAAGTGAAAACTTGAGCAAGTTATTCTGTCCCCATGCGATACGATTAATGTGTACGGTGTGATACGGAGCCCTAATAGTAACTCCATATTCTAGAATGCTGCAAACCAGTGTAATGTATAGTAGTTTTAGACAATACATATCATTGAAATCGCGGGTGTTGCGACTGGTGATCCCAACTACAGCGTAGGTTTTAGTTATAACGGAAGAGCAGTGTACAGTAAAGGACGATTCATACGATACATCAGCTTCCGTCAACGTCAACGGAACGTCACCGTTCCGTCAGGATAAGTTACTTGCAGTTAAATGGAGGCATTCACACACAACGTCAACGGAACGGCACGTTTTGACGTACGGCACGTGTGAACGGGCGCAAGAGAAAAGTATTTAACTTATCCTGACGGAACGGTGACGTTCCGTTAACGTTGACGGAAGCTGATGTATCGTCTGAGTCGCGCTTAAAGTGTAGCTTACAGTCGAGAATGACACCACGGTCTTTGACGACTCGTACTACGGGAGCATAACACATAGAGCATTCGAACACAATTGTAGAATGTACTCGTGTAAAGGTGATTGTGCTGATTTTTTGAATATTCACTTTCATTCCAGTCGATAATCCTATCGACGTCCATTTGCAATGCACAACAGTCTATCATAGTTGTTGTAACCCGTTAAATTTTCCGATGGTCAGCATACATGACATTAGACGACAACAACTCATTGCAGAGGTCGTTCACAAAGAGCACTAGAAGAACAGGTCCGAGTTGACTCCCTTGAGGAACGCCCGATGTAATGTTGAAAGGATCCGCGAGTGTAGCTCCAAGTTGCACCGAGGCGCTACGGTTCGCAAGGTACGACGAGATCCAATTAGTCAGCCAGCCCGCCTTAGCTTTTCCACAGCAAGTCGACAGCTTCCGATGTACACCACATCGATCTGTTGTTGTTTTTCAAATTTTTTAATCTGCGACGACACGACAGATTAGTAGTTGTCGAGTGCTTTCTTACAAAACCACGAAGGTCCGAAGTAATGAAGTGTTTTAATGAGGGATAGATAACATCGATCAATTAGTTTCAACTCCGAAAGAATAACCTGACCTGGAGGACTGAACGAAAATCATTACAATTTTGTCCACAAAATGTTATAATTTTTGTTGTTTTTACATTTTGTATAAAAGAAAAGTATAGAATTCGCTCAAACTTTTTTTCGAAGCCCGGAGGGCCGAATCTTATATAGGGTAAAGTGCCTATTTTCACCATACTAAGCACGGTGCCTCACTAATTCGTTAATTTCTCGCACAACAATCAATGGAATGCGTAAAAATTGACATCAACAGCTTTGCTTCGTTGCTAAGAACCAATATAATAACACTGATGCGGTGAAAAAAGTAAAATTCTCTAGTTTGAGCGCAACGAAAACTCGAATCGAGTGCCCCTATTGTTGCGCTACCATTTGACTCAATGCGTTGAACAAAGATGGCAGACACTGCTCTAACCAACGGCTTCAAATGGGTAGAGTGATAATAGAAACATGGTGCAAATGGGCTCATCACCCTACCAATTGACTCTAGTAAACGATTTAGGACAATGTCTGTGAGGGGGCTGTTTGGTATTTGAACTCATAAGAATTTGCTCGAGACGCAGAGCAACTTGAAACACTCCTTCGAATGTATATATCCTAGTATACATAGACGATGACACTATTGAAGTGAGTCTACATGACCTGGGCATTGCGTAATAATCCGTAAGTTCTCAAAGAATACATGTCAAAATACGTTCTATTTGCATATTTTGAAGAAAATCTTCCCAGGTCTTCGCAATGGAGGAATTCCACTTTGATTCTGATGAAACTTTTCACGTTTCACCGGCATGGAAGACTAAACATTTTCCACAGTCAATGAAATTATTTTTTTTTATTCATTTCGTTTATTTGATAGGCACAAATGCGTTAGCTTGGCGGTGCCAAATTCTTTTGTTTTTACATTTTACATTTAAAACTAGGAGGTTACAATGTTGAATTTTTTTTTTTATGAAAGAGAAAAATTTTACAGCTATCTTAAGACTAGAAATAAGATTCTACAAGAGAGGGGGTAAAAAAATTTGTTTTGTGAAAAATTTTAAAACAAGGAATTCAATAGTAATAGTTTTTAGGAAATATTTACAGTTATCTTAAAACTAACAATATGGTTTGGTACACAAAAGGGGGATCAAATATTTATGAAAACTTTCACCGGTGTTTTAAAATTAGGGATACAATTCTATTTACAAGAAATGAAATTATTTTGATTCAAGCGTAATATTTTAAAAGAGCGGAATAGTTTTTGTATGCAGCATTTTTGAAAAAAAAATTCGATAACTGTATTTTATACAATAAAACTATCTGAGAACGATTTACAGGAAATACTTATGTACGAAAAAAAAGGAACAGAAAAAAAGGTTGTGTCGTATTTCACAAAAACATCATGTGTCTTATCGGCATAAACAGAACTTCTGCTCGAACGTGACATCACGTTTGACCAGTCGTTCGATTGAAACACAAAGTGTGTTTTAGTTTTAGGGATTTGGCGTCAAGTCGGCGCTAATCTATTCCGACAATAAGTTAATGTCGGTTTCTGCTGAGACGAAGTCAAAACGCACCAATGACTAATAAAAAATTTATGTCAAAAATTTAAATTACAAAAAATCCATTTTTCTAAATTTTTAATATTTTGACAATAAAAAGCTAAAGCGAAAAGAAATATTTTGAATGTGATTGCACGATGGTGAACTTACGGGTAAAAAGTTTTTCTAACAATGACCTTATACATGTTTTTTAAATTTCATACTATTTGACATGCAAAACAATAATTTTATTACAGAATATAATTCTAAGTATCATTTTAAATCAAAATGCATTTAACAAAAATCTTCCTAAATGCAATAGTTTTCGACATATTTGGAGTTTTGCTCCAACAAAAACAATCAATTCGTGTAATTATGCCCTTTTAATAAGTTATTCGTGTTATCCCATTATAAAATATCAACAATCTAATGTTTATCGTTTCGAAGACGTGAGTGAAACTTTTTTAGTGTATTTGAATCATGGAGAAGCTTTTGATAAAAAAGTTTTTCTAACAACAACTTCTTACATATTCTTATATTACATACTATTTGCACTCAAAAACACAATTTTCTTTTCAAATATGATTCTAAACACCATTTAAAATCAACATGCTCTTAATAAAAATTTTCTGAGATGTAGTAGTTTTCGAGATATTTTTAATTTTGTTTTAACAATGTTATTACGACCTTCTAAAAAGTTATTCGCATTAATCCATCAACAACAATGGGTTTTTCAAAAAACCCATAAAATTTCCTGTTTAAAAAAATCGACTTTAAAATTTTAAAATCGATTTTTTCAGTGTGGGAGTCGATGAAGAATTTTTTCAATATTTTTATTGAAAAATTGGACTCATTTTGTAAAAATAAGTCCTACAACATTTTTTTGTAGGATTTTCTCGTTTTTAGATTATAGTCATTCGAAAAATATTGGTAAAAAAGTTTGACCCTTTTTCAAAGACAAGTCTAGATCATTTTTGGAAAAACAAAGTATGCAAAGTGGCTTTTTGTGACAAAGTCTTCAAGTACAGAAAGTTTAATTCATTCATCTATAGTATTACAGATTTAGTATGTTTTGTTAACGGCTATCTGTGATTAAGTCAAACTGAACAGAACTTCAAGAAAATCTTAAGACCTTAATGAAAATATCTGGAAATCTCGCGAAGGATCAAGAATATTGGAAGGATTAATAGAATATATTTTAAAGCGTCTGCAAATTTTGTAAAATTCTATCAAACTTTAAAAAATGACTATAAGCCTAAAGTACATTTCGTGAAACTCATAATTAACTTCAACGAAGTATTTCGAGGAAAACTGTAGGTACAGCATGTTCCACAAGATTTAAGAAGCTTAACTTAAATCTGTTACTATGTTTTAATTGCCGCAAGGTTCTACTGTATCGATTTTGTTGGCTATTTTCGGCAAATTTGAGACTAAGAGAAACGAAAGCAATGAAATCCGTCTTTCAATTTCATTGCTTTCGTTTCTCTTAGTCTCAAATTTGCCGAAAATAGCCAACAAAATCGATACAGGTTAACTTAAATCTGTAAAATTCCGAGAAATCAGTTATCCAGTATGTATCTAAGAAAATTTGTAACACTATCGCACCCACAAAACGGAAACTTCTGCTAGGAAGTGACCTAACAGATAACACCGGTATTTTGGATTGTTTACACCACCAAATTTTGATTTGGTATACATATTTGATAAATCGTACTATTATTATTACACGAATAAAATATACAAAAAACACCTTCTGCTTCAGGAAATAAAATATCTTACGTGTTCCAGAGATATAGGATAGGTTTAGAACTTCAAGGAACTCCTATAGGATAGTTCTAGAACTTCAAAAAACTCCTACGAAATTCAAGAAAACCCTACAAAATGCTTATAAATTTATGGAAATGCTCAACGAAATGCTACCATATTCAAAAGAACTATACTAAACCAAGGAAATGTTTTACACGCCATTTTTAATCATCCTGGTTGATGGAAACCGGTAACATTCTAAAATTAATCACACTCAAAATCCGACGGGTGTTTCAATTACTTTTGGGTAACAGAGCACGTTATTGCGCATTGCGGTATTAAACTCAAATTCCCGCCAAGGTAGTAAACGGTGGAAAGACGAATTTCGGTTGCTGTTCATGTATGTGTATCACACAACCAATCACTTTTTCAGTATGTGTCAATCTCGGCTCTGTTCGTATGTACGATAATTCTGTCGATTTATATGATTGTGTTAGTATCGGGTTAAACCAACCGGAATTATGGCGGATTTCTCCCCAAATTCAGGCTGGAATCTGCCCCAATATTAGCAGAAATCAACCGGATTAAAGGATTCTTTACTGGGTAGGTTGGATAGCGAAATAAAAATTTTAGGCAGTTTCCCGATCCGGACCAGTTCTCGGATCCGGACCAATTTCCAAACCCGGACCTCCCGGATCCGGACCAGCACCCTGATCTGGACCAGTTCCTGGATCTAGCCCATACCCTTACCAGGTCCGGACCTGAACCAGACCTAGACTTGTTGCTTGGATCTAGACAAGTGTCTGGATCTGGACCCTCGGTTCGAATGTGTGGATCCAAACCGTAGGTCTTGGACGTAGGACGGGAAGGACTGTGCATGTTTTGTGCAGTCGTTACCTTGCTGTTGACGTCCGTGATAGAGAAGAAATTTCAATTTAACACCGACCGAAATATTCCACCACTATTCCGAGTCGGTTTTTTTCCTGACTGTACTTTGAAGCTAGCCGAGTGGGAGCCGATCTTCAAATACGAAATGTGTCGTGTAGAGAAAATCGAAACTCGTCTTTATCCGCATTCTATTTGCTTCGCTTGATGCGCAATACAATGACAAGCGAAGTGCTACACACTTCCAGACAGTCCGACACCAACCGTTGGGACCGTTTCAGTATTAAACGTCTTGCTATTAGAGCATTATTTTTCTTATTACTGTAAAAGTATTACGGTCGAGTTTTGGGTGTATGTGACTGCACGCCACAACCAGTAACTGTAACCCATAATAGCAGTTTAGGAGATTATAAAAATTTTCATTTGATACTAAGTTTGGCCAAATTGATCTAGCCGTTTCCGAGATACCGATGTAATTGTTAATCTAAATTTTCATACTTCCGCCGGAGCTTCCGGAACCATGGTAGCCAATGTGACCAAAAAGGCTTTGAATGATTGTTAGGGCCTACA
This sequence comes from Topomyia yanbarensis, assembly GCF_030247195.1. Classification (NCBI taxonomy): domain Eukaryota; kingdom Metazoa; phylum Arthropoda; class Insecta; order Diptera; family Culicidae; genus Topomyia; species Topomyia yanbarensis. The sequence goes on from NC_080671.1 coordinate 88,981,328, forward strand.
ACTACACATCCAAGCAGTTATGATCACATTTAAAAAAAAATCACCTTCATACATTCATTGCAGTATCCGATGAGATCGGGATTTTCTGGGTGATCGTACTCATCACACTTTAATTCAGGAACTAGAAGTCGAATCCACGCAAAATTCAATAGCAGCCGATGGAAACGTTGTACCTTTCATTTAAGGCTATGGTTGCGAAAATTGGTAGAAAAACTACAAGGGGCACGAACTGTAGACGTAGGACTATACTACTTAATGTAAAATATTTATTTTCTTAGTACTTAGTGTGTGGGAAAAACACCCAGACTGGCGAAGAAAAATCAAATTTTAAACAATACAATCACATCTCATGTATAGAACAAGCTTTCTAGTTGCTCTCAAACAGATCCTAAAAGTTCAAACACCCATGGATAACCCCAAGTTTGTAGATGTGTTTCGATGCCACAGGATTGTAAAATGGTTAATATTATGTCATGAAAATTCAATTCTTCCGTGACAATTTTTTTTGTCTGCAAAATGCCCTGTGTGTATGCAAAGCTCATGATTTGTTGGGATATTAGCATTGGTCGGAAAATGCTTTCCAACGCTGCGCATTGCATACATACAGGACATTTTGCAGGTCACCAGAAGCTGTTCATTTTACCACCGCCACATGTTCATTTTACCCACTCGCTATAAACATGTCTCATTTTTGGACATGTTTAGAAATCAAGAATCATGTTTGAAAAAATGTGTTTATGACGAAGTATTTTTACCAGATATGTACAAAACATGTCTAACAAGAAACATAAGGTGATTGTAATATCTCATTCACTTATTAGTTAGAAAATAATGACTTTGCTTAACGTGTTCATTTTACCGCCAGTTCCCCTACCTACCAACACATTCGCCACAAACATTGAACCCAAGCATACAATGCAAAATGAGTCAACTAGTACCACCACGACACTATTAGCGCATTTCACCAAAATTCCACGCCGCCTTTCCCGATTGAAACGAACGGCCGCGCTTAGCCCATCTGCCATAATATCGTGATTTTGCATAGCGAAGGGCTGAATGATAACACATTTTGTTCCAAAAAACAGCCCTGCGTTATGCAACACTTTGTGCAGGTTGGTTATACCAGTTGCAAGTGGGGCCAAATTGACCAAGTTCCGTAATATTCCTTTTAAATTACAGAATTGATAAAATTGCTTACATGAGCTAAACCAATTAATCAAATCCTGTTTTAAAAACTGTCCTTGCGTTTAAACCAAAATGGGAAGCTTATTACAACCACTACATTGCTTAATTTCAAGCGCAAATACATGTGCTAGTTAAACCAAAAATTTACTGGCAACATTACAGCGGCATTTAGGAAGCAGTTGGAGTGGTCGCCTGTTGGACGTCCCTCCACAGCCAGTGTAACGGACTTCTAGCTCAACTACACTGGCTGTAAAAAACACAGCGCAGTGATCTGCTTCGCCAGCCGTTCAACAGGGAACTGAGCGTGTCTGGCCAAGTTCGTTCTTTAAATAGTCGATGATGACGTCATTCATAGAAGCGTTGCGCGCTAGGTACACCAATCCGTCGTACAGGGCTTGGGAAGCGCTATCTTCTGTGTGTTAATGCGCGATATTTTGACAAGGTTGTATATTATTTAATTTTTTAATGTTATGATATCAAAAATCCTTGGGTGTATCTATTGGAATCTATTCTTAGAAGTATTTCGGGGCGATTTGTGCAAAAAATTTGAAAATTTATCGTGAGATGGCTGAATTATATGCGTTTAAAATTGGACCACTTTTCGTTACATACCATTTTAGTAGAATTTGCAGAGTGCACCCCCATATCGAAAACAAAGACGTAGTCCTACGTCAAAAGTCAGACCTTCAGTTTCATGAAAAAACGCGGTTTGAAGTTTCCTAAAAGCTGTTCAAAGGTTATTTTAACAAAATTTAAAATTTCTTCTGAACATTTACCAGTCTCAATTTTACATTTGGATTACTACTTGTAATGAACTTAAGCATCTGTCTTTTTACTTGTACCAAGCAATCTAAACCAGGCATTTGTATTACAGTGCCGGAGCGCAATAAGAGCGCTGCCGCGCCCCCGCGACGAAGTTGACTAGAGAAAGAGTTGCGATCGCAACGATAGATTGTGTAGTTCATTGAATGTTCCGAGTTGTGTATATCAGCACGCAGCCAGGTTTCTGTGAGAACAATAACATCATAATCGCAAGAGGAGAGAGCCAGCAAGAAGTCCTGAGTTTTTGTTCTCATCCCTCAAACATTTTGATAGTAGACGGACAAGAAACCGTCCGACTTAGAATTGGCGTCCGGCCTAGGATTGGAACTGGCGGCTTGAGTGGGCAGGCGTGGCAAAGTTGTGCCGATGAAGTGTCGGTTTGAAACGTGACTTATTTGGACACTGGCAGCATGTGACGGAGCAGGCATTACTTTGCTGTCTTCGATGTTTCTGCCGTCGGTTGAGGAGGGGTGGGATTCCAAAACCCCTTGGTCGTGTTATCTTCGAACTCGCGGAATCAGGCCTTGTGGAAGCAGTCATTGCTTTGTCTTTTCTATCAATAGGCAATCCAACTTTGAAGGAAACAAACGTTAATGTGCGCATTAGAGTGCCCAGAAAAATAATGAAATTTTGAAAACTCACTCGGCCCACCCCTGAGTCGATTCCTAGTCCCACGAGGAGTACTTGCTCCAAATTTGAAGCAAATCGGACAAGTCTAGCTACCGGACCAAGGTACCTGAAGTTTGTATGAGATTTTTCCACGATTTACATGGAGAAAACCCATTAGCTCGCATTTTCACCGCTAGATGGCACTGTATGCATCGTATTATCACTGTAAGTGAAAATAAGAAAGATAATTTAATTGTCTACAACTTTGTCGAAGACTACTAGTCAATCCGGCTTTGTTGAAAGAAGTTATTAAACTATTAGTGAAGTGATGTCTGAGTCAGTTTTGCATGGGGCCTAGCAGTACGTGGTAGTATATCAGTACTAGGTTCTAACAAACTAAACATTTTTGTGGAATAATGGTTAGATTTAGCTGAATAGTATGTTCGGAAGAATTGCAGTACATAATACGAGTTATGTTTTGGCTAGAAAATTTTAGTTCGACCTGTGACCGCATAGATGGCGCCAACACTAACTTTTCAACGGAGAGAGATAGAATATCGAGATGTTTGACAAAATTACTGAAAAAGTCTTGTTCTACAACTTTGTAGAAGACACCTAATTTCTATCTCTCTCCGTTGAAAAGTTAGTGTTGGCGCCATCTATGCGGTCACAGCTGGAACTAAAGTTTTCTAACCAAAACATAACTCGTATTATATATTACAATTCTTTCGAACACACTAGTGAGCTAAATCTAACCATTATTCCATAAAAATGTTTAGTTTGTTAGAACCTAGTACTGATACACTACCATGCACTGCTAGGCCCCATGCAAAACTGACTCAGACATCACTTTGTTATAAGTTTAATAACTTTTCTTGTTCGAGTCGGATCGCTTTGCAGTCTTCAACAAAGTTGTAGATAATAAAATTATTCTCTTAAGTTTCACTTTTGGTGATAATCTGATGTATACAGTGCCCCCTAGCGGTGAAAATGTTCGCAAGTGGGTTTTCTCCATGTAAATTGTCGAAAAATCCCATACAAACTTCAAGCACGTTGGTCCGGTAGCTAGACTTGTTCGATTTGGCTCAAATTTTGAGCAGACACTCCTGGTGGGACTAGGAATCGACTCAGGGGTGGGCCGATGGGGGTCATTTTTTTCTGTCACTCTAGTGCGCATATCTCTTCTTTTAGGAACCAGCTTTTGTATTTCGACGCTGATGGTGCCCAGTCTTGACTTAACCATTTCTGTCACCGTATCATCTGGTACCTGTGGCATCACCCCGGATAGGTACAACAAAAACTTTGGCTTCCCATTCTGAGTTGAAGCTACTGAAATCGATGAAGCATCACCTAATGAGACAACTTGGGTCACGCATGCAGGACAGATCCCTACGTGTCAATTTAGTGAACAGCCGCTACACCATGAAAAATACTGCACAGTGGCAGCTAAGAAAACTTTATCGATTACGATCCAGACCGGTACGCACACACCTTGAAAAAATAGTGTAAATTTACGTCTCCTGACCCTGACATATACGAGCATCAAAAATGACTTAGTTTTACGTTTGATTTTAATTTTACATGACGTTTAATTTCGTAAATCATGTAAATTTACTCCACATACAGCGTTTGTTCTGATTGGTAGGAAGTGTAATTTAATGTCATTGCGCATGTAAAGTATATGTTTCATGTAAAATTAAATGGAACACGGTAATGTTCCGTCATTTCGTAAATTACGGTTTGTTGATTTGTGTCATGTTTTCAATTACGTCAACGATAAAATTCAGATTTTTTTGGTGTGCAGTCGTCTTTTCCTAAACCGCAAAGCGCTGCCAAACCAACGACTACGGATCGGGCAGTAACAAATACTAACTTAACAAAGATCGTGCTTAGTACCACGAACCCAACTGCCATAATTAACAACAGCAGGGAACAATGGTTATGCCAACTGCCTCTAAACCAACAAACAGCACCATCAATGAAGAAATAAATGGTGGTGAAGGCGGATTTACAATAACGACTCAAACGAATAAGAAAAAAAATAAGAACATCTCTCGACCCTCTCAGGATTGCGACAAAGGGACCATTCATAAATTACGTAACGCAAAAATTGCCCAAAATTGACCCCCCCCCTCCCCCTATGTAACAAATTGTCACAAATTTTTCCATCCCCCCCTCCCCTGTTACGTAACAAATTCCAAGAAATTTTTTTTTTCTTCGATGAAAACATGTTACGTAACGATCTGGTTAACACCCCCTCCCCCCTATGTCACAACTTGTCATAGCTTGTCGTACCCCCTCCCCCCCCCTTAAAGCGTTACGTAATTTATGAATGGTCCCAAATAAGCTAACTGCCACAATTCACCTTGAGGAGAAATTACGTCCAAACCGTTACTCGCCAATTACAGCTGTTGGTAGAAAACAAAAAGGATTTTTTTTTCTTTCGGTGACTACTGTGAGCTGTGTTCGGCTCTTACTGGTTTGTCCAAAAGTTTCCCTCAAAGAAAATTTTGACAGTTGACTTATACGCCGCACAGTGTTTCCAAAAAAGCAAAAACGCGATCGAAATTGTTTTGACCCCGAAAAAACGATTTTCGAGCTATAGTGTCTCCAGTAAAGTTTGTCTATAAAATCTCCCCTATCTTATTAAAGCATTAGTTTGGTGATGAATACCCCTAAAGATCAGAAACAAATTTTTGTTTTATCATTTATGAAAATAATAAAAAACTGTATTGAGCAAAGTTGTAGGGAATATAATAAGCAACATCTTTGGTGAAGAAACTATGTATCCATCTTTTGGTTTTAATAGACATTTGTGGAGTTTTCTATGATACACTCCTGAAAATCTCTTTTTTCAAAATAACTTTTCGGGGTAATTTTTTAGAATCTCAAAATGTTCTAAGATTTTATCCGGCATAAGAAAATACACAATTTTTGTAATGCAAGCTTATTTCTATCTCTTATACATGTGGTGCTATCGAAAGTTTTGGTGCCAATAAAGCAACATTTTGGTATGAAATGACACTTCAATCGGCAAATTTCCGCAGAATCTATAAAGCAAACGATATCAAATCCAGGGATAACCATTTGTCACATGCTGTCTCTTGCGTGTAAAAACATGTATTCAATTAAACGACTACAAAGCTCTTATATAAGGCCAATTAAAGATTACATCACACATTTAAGAGTAAAAGGAGAAAGTATGAAGCATGTTGTTACATATGGGAGAAGAAGGAAGGAGGGGGGGGGGGGGGTGGTTGGGTTTAACATAGACAGTAGAGCGGTTCAGCCAAATGCTGGACCAATTAACCGAACAGTTGATCTGTCGGAAGCCGGTACTCATTGGTGGTGACTTCAACGCCTGGTCTGTAGATTGGGACAGTAGAGTAACCAATACAATAGGGTGTATCCTGCAGGAAGTTCTAGCGCAGTTAGACGTAAGATTGTGCAATGAACATTCTGTTAGCACATTTCGGAGAGACGGGAGGGATAGACACTATCGACGTCACATTCTGTACTCCTTCGTTGATGGCGGACATGGATTGGTGAGTATGCGAAACGTATACGCATAGTGACAACCAGGCGATTCGGTACCGTATCGGTCAACGGAACTTTGCTGCAGTATAGAGCCTTCAACAAAGACCTCTTCGTTGAGGCACTTCAGCGGGATCGAGAACGTGGATGCGGCTAAACTAACAAGAAGGATGCTGGCGGCTTGTGATCAGATCTAGAAGACGGGCTCAGAGAGATCCTGAGAGCGATATCGGTACCAGATAGAGAAGATCACAAATCAGCGTTTCGGGAAGCTAGGGCCGCTTTAAAAACGGGAGATTAGATTTAGCAAGTCAGATTGCCACAAGGAGCTGTGCCGGGTGGAGTAGGAGTAGATGCCAATCCCTGGGGCGACGCGTATCGAGTTGTGATGGCGAAAATGAAGGGCTCGACGACGCCTGCCGAAATGTGCCCAATTAAGCTGAAGACAATCGTCGAGGGTCTTTTCCCGAAGCACAATCCAACTGTCTGGGCATCAACACCGTACGGCGAAGAAGAAGGAACAAACACGGACGATCGGCAAGTGACTAATGACGAGCTCGCAGAAGCATCGAAGCGCCTGAAATCAAAGAAAGCCCCCGGTCCGGATGGTATACCAACCGAGGTGCTGAAAGCTGCGATCCTGGCATATCCGAACCTGTTCAGGATGGTGCTGCAGAAGTATCTAAATAAGGCCACTTCCCCGAAATGTGGAAGGTTCAGAAGTTGGTGTTGCTGCCGAAGCCAGGGAAGCCACCGGGTGATCCGGCCTCGTACAGGCCCATTTACCTGCTGGATACACTCGGAAAACTCCTGGACAGGATCGCTCTTAACAGGTTGACGGAAGTCATGGAAGGCGAGCGTGGACTGTCCAAGATGCAGTTCGGGTTCCGCAAAGGAGCATCGACAGTGGATGCAATTCGGACAGTTCTCGAGAGTGCCGAGAAGGCACCTAAACAGAAGTGTAAAGGAGATCGATACTGCGCAGTGATCACGATAGATGTGAAGAATGCATTTAACAGCGCCAGCTGGGAAGCATCGTTGCAGCGCTGCACAGAATGAGGGTTCCCGACTATATATGCCAGATCCTGAAGAGCTACTTCCAGAGCAGAGTGCTGCTATACGAGACGAGCGAAGGGCAGAAGTCAATGCGACGTGTCACTAACGGTGATGGGTGAGACACTTGAAGAAGTGGAGGTGTCGATGACGTGCACTGAAGCAATTGCGAGTGATAATCGACGACCGATTGAGCTTCACCAACCACGTCGACTACGCCTGCGAAAAGTCGGCGAAGGCAACGAACGCAATAGTGAGAATAATGCCAAACGTCGGCAGCCCGAGAAGCAGCACGAGACGTCTGCTATCTACTGTTTCGACATCGATACTCCGATATGGGGTTCCTGCCTGGGGTGCTGCGCTAAAAACCAAGCGGAACCGTGAAAAGCTGAACAGGACATTCCGGTTGATGGCCGTACGAGTCGCGAGTGCCTACAGAACAATATCGTCGGAGGCGGTATGTATTATCGCTGGGATGTTCCCCATCTGCATCACCCTGGCGGAGGACGTGGAATGCTACCAGCGGAAAAATGCACGTAATGCAAGGAGACTGGCCCGAGCGGACTCGTTGGCTAAGTGGCAGCAAGAGTGGAACAACGCAGAGAAAGGAAGATGGACCCACCGACTCATCCCAAATATGTCTGCTTGGGTACAAGTTATCAACTCATGTGCCGGAGGTTCTTTTTAAAAAACAAACCTCTTGCTGCTATGGTCGAATCAAGAATGAATTTATTTCTAACAAAATTGTTACAGAGGCCTGAGCTAATCGAACCTACATTAATGATGACGCTGCGCTGGTGCTGCTCGTCGGGTGCTGCTGCGTCGGCAATTAATGTGTCTCCGATTCCGGGCTCCGACTGGTGTCACGCGCACCTGTTTGCGCGTGGCGAAATATTTTTGAAGCTCCTGGCCAGGTCCGGTGATAACTGCTCCTTCCCTGGGTGTTGAGCCTCCTGGGTCAACGTTAAATTGCTGGTACTGCTAAATTCGTAGAAGCCGGTCGATAGTATTGAATATTTTTTGTTACTATGTGATTTTCCACAGGTAATCGTTTTGCTTGGTCTATGTGAACAATTGTGCCTTGGTTCCTAGATTTGATCAGAATGTAAATTATGATTATAACTATGGCTATTGACGAAAATGAGAAGCCTCCTATGAGAGACCAGCTGTGTAATGCGGTGTCTGATTGAAGATGTGCTAGCTGTTTCAGATGCTGGTGCTGTAGTTGATGCAGAGTGTAGATGTCGAGTTTGTGTTCGATGTTTTCTTCTGCCACTATCAAACTTGGTGAAGGGATGAAAATTCTGTGTTCTATCGTTTTGATGATGTTGTTAACGTAAGTATATTGTCCCACTGTTATTGAACAGTTTTGATATATTATCATGAATGAACCGGTTAGGTTCCGGTCTGAAATCCCACACGTGGTACGAAGCGTAGTGTTAACGTTATTGAGAAGTGCTGTCGTGCGACTCATCTCTATGATCGGTGGATAGTTGGATATATGTTCAAATGTACATTTTCCTTCCATTCCTGCCACTATTCGGGAAATACACCTGTCTTCTGAAACATCTTCTAAATCTGATCGGTTACATAGGCTCCAATTGCCAAATCGTTCACAGTTGAGTTTCTGTAATAATAGTTCATTCGGTCCTCTAAGATAACTGTTTCCTTTCAATTGAATGCGTTGTGATTTTTTTGATGATTGCTTCAATTTTTAATGTCTCGTAGACTGTTTGAAAAAATGTTGGAATATTTATTACGTAGAGCAGTATCTCGTTGTTTGTGCCGATGGTCACCTTTGCGAAGTTCAGTGCTTCTTCCTGGAGTTCGTAATATACGCCTTGATTGCTTAAAGATTCATCTATTAGATTGATCTCCTCTGTGCTTAACAGCTTATAATTAACTATCCCTAGCTTTGCGAGTGTAACAGACTCCTGTATTGCTGAAATTTCCTTGTTTATAATGTCTATATTCAGAATTATGTTTAACATTTGAATTCCTTCCATGGTTAAGGTAGAGCGGTTTTCTTCTAAATTAATCAATCTATTAACTGTATCTGTTATGTTTTCTAAACTGTTGTAAACCTGATCATTTATTGATATTTGTTTGTTACTGTTATCTGTTATGCCATTAATTCCTTCAGTGATCATGTTCAGGTCATCAGCGTCTGGTGAGCCGGACATCCATTTCCAGGCTCGTCCTAGTGCGTCCAATCGTTTTTGTCTCGTTCGTGGTTTGAGGTGTTTTACGTTAATTGTGAGGTCGTCTATCTTTTGTTTCAGTAGTGTAATCAGGTCAGGGTAACTCGAGTTTATTCTCGAGAACTGTGCTTCTATTTGAAATATTGTATTTTCTATGGCTGTAATGTTGATAGTATGCACAAATTTTTGATATCCTCCTAGGATCCTTGCTTCTCCTGTTTTGACTATAGCTACTGGGTCTTCATTTACATTATGAATTTCGATGTTTTGGCTGAGTGCCAGTGGTAGCCTGTAATTATTTGATATTTATATTTTTTACATTGGATTTGTGTAATTTTGAGTCGCGTTCGTTCCTAAATGTTACATGATTGTTTCGTTGAACATGAAATTTTTTGAATTTTGCTTTGTGTTTGGCTCTAATAATTTTGTCTTTTACAAATACTTCTTTGCCTATCTGGAACTGAGGTGCTTCTGGTCGGTCTTTGTTAAATGTCGATAATTGTTTTTGTTGGGTTTTTGTAAGGTTTGCCAAGACTTCGTCGTATCGTTTCTGTCTGATTTGTTCCAGTCTGTCAGGGTCAATTTGTTGGTCTGGGTTTCTTGTTTTCCCAAAGACGATTTCTTTGGGTGTCAGGGACGTTGATGAGTGGATGCTGTTATTGTATTTTTCTACGACTGTTTGAACAAGGTTTCGAACAGCCGTGTCAGGGGTAATCTGTTTTTGGATACGGTATAGTTCTAGAACGGTTGAGTGAAAGCGTTCTACTGCTCCGTTGACTTCTGATTTATGGTTAGGAGTTAGGTATACTCGGATATTCAAATCAATCATCCAACCGCGGATGTTGGGTGATTGAAGCCCTCTTTCATTGTCGACTACAATTGACTCAGGAATTACTTGTGACGTAAGTGTTGTCCACATTCCTTTTTCTATGTGACTCGTATTTCTGGATCGTATCGGGACCATACGCCCATATTTACTAAATTTGTCGATGCTAGAGAGAAAGTAATGGTCTTGAATTTGGAAAATATCTATATGAAGTATTTCGAAAGGATATCTGGGAAGTGGGGTCTCTTGAAGTGGAATTATCAACGGATGTCTGTCGTATTTCGATTCATTACAGACGTCACATACTTGGATATATTTTCGTATATTTTGCGTGAGCCTTGGGAAATAAAACTCTCGCAAAATTTGTTCTTTGTTTTCATTAATGCCGCGATGGGCCCTTGAGTGGGTTTCACGAATGATTTTTTCTTGCTCTTCTTCATCTTGAACGTCTATTAATACTTTTTGAGTGAAACGAATTTTGAGTATGCCGGCTCGACTAAAAAACTGTTTATAAACCTCTTGAAGTTGTCCTAAAATCTCTTCTGAGGTGTATAAACCGTTTAATTTTGTTGGATTGAAAAATTCTTTCAGTAGGGATGCCAAAATTTGGTCAGTTAGACTTGTTCTTCTTATTACTGTGCGACGTATTCCGGGAAAGGGATGTGTGACGATTGTTTCAGGATGATCGCTAACTTTTTCTATTATAATCTGATTTCGAAAGGCATTGAGAGGAGCTTCGGTGGATAGGATATAATTGGAGTCGTCATCTTCTGCCGAATGTTGAGTTGGTGTTAATGAGTTAATTTGAATGCGACTCAAGGCATCGGCAACAACGTTGCTTCTACCGGGTTTATACACGATCTCGTAATCGTGTTCCTCTAAGTAGGACTTCCAATTTTTTAATTTGGCATTGACATTTCTAGGTGACAATGAAAATGTAAGTGGTTGGTGATCAGTGACTATCTTGAATGTCTGACCATAAATGTAATTTCTGAATACTTTGAGAGCCCAATAAATTGCGAGCATTTCCTTTTCTGTCGCTGAATAATTTTCTTCAGCTCTGTTTAGAGTTCTTGATGCAAAGTGAATTGGTTTGTCTTTACCGATTTCACCTTGACTTAGCACGGCACCAACAGCGAAGTTTGACGCATCTGTGGTTATTATAAATGATTTGGAAAAGTCTGGGTAGATTAAGACGTCATTGCTGGTGAGAATCATTTTCATATTTTCAAAACATTTCCTTTCTTCTTGGTTAAGAGCAATTTGCTTTTTTGAATCAGGATTCCTCTCCCCTCTTAAAAGATTTGTTAAGGGTTTAGCGATTTTTGCGAAATCTTTAACGAATCTTCTATAATATCCGAGAAGTCCTAAAAATCCTCTCAGTTGTTTCAGATCTTTGGGTTCTGGAAATTTCCGAATCGCTTCAATCTTTTTCTCATTAGGTTTGATTCCTTCGTCTGATATGATGTAGCCTAAAAATTCTGTCGAAGTGTGTATAAATTCTGATTTGTCCAGTTGGACTTTGAGGTTTGCTTTATGTAACGTATCTAAAACAATTCTTAAATTGTCATTGTGTTCCTGTAGGTTCTTTCCAAATACAACCACGTCATCAATATAGACATAGCAACGTTTACCGATGTGCTCGCGCAGCACGTCGTTCATCGCCCTTTGGAAGATTGCAGGGGCGTTTTTGAGGCCAAATGACATACGGAGGAATTCGTATTTACCATAATTCACCGAAAAGGCTGTTTTCTCCACATCTTTGGGGTTCATTTTTATTTGGTGGAAACCCGAGGCAAGATCTAAGGTGGAAAAGTATTTGTTTCCTCCTAATTGATCGAGCACATTTGATATTTCAGGCATGGGATACTTATCCGATACCGTTTTCTGATTTACTTTTCTGTAATCAATTACGAGTCTAAACTTCTTTTCTCCGGATGCGTCCGTTTTCTTTGGGACTATCCAAACGGGGGAATTCCAAGGTGATCTTGATGGTCTAATAATGCCTGATTCTATTAATTTACTCATTTGTTTGTCTACTTCGTCCTTATAAGCCATAGGGTAGGGGTATGTTTTTTGATAAATTGGCATATCGTCAGTGGTGCGGATGTCACACTTGACCTTTGTTGCACATGAAAGGGTGCTATCTGGATTATGGAAGATTTCTTTGTACTCTTCTAGGATGGGTATGAGCTCTGATTTCTCTTTTGCAGTCAGGTGATCGAGCCTAACCTTTTCTATTATGGTTGTTGAAATTATTTTCCTTGGTGCCGGCGTAGGCGTATAGAAATGAATAGGAATATTCAATGTTCTGTTCTTACCGAAAACTTGCAGGAGTTTTTGGTTCGAAATAAAATTGAAGTGTTTGTTGAAAATTATTCCTGTACCTACTATTCCATCAAAAAAGGTGTGGAAATCGAAAATTGAAAATTCGTAAGAAGTTTCTATAATAGGTGAAAAGATGGCAAGGTGTATAGCTTCTGAAATAACACCGTTTCCGGTGACTCCTTTTACGGGTTGTTGAGGAATTCTAACGATTTTTTGATCTGAATTATAAGCCCATTTCTTTGAAATTATGTTTATGTTGGCTCCACAGTCTATTAGTAATTTGATTTCACCTTGGCTAGTAGGAATTTTTATATATGGAAGCGGAGAAATACGCTTCACTCTATCCAGTTTGTCACCCACTTTTCCTCTAAAAAATTAGTCTCATTTTTCTCTGAGTCTTCTTCGATAGCTTCAGCACTTTCCAGCGGTTCCTCGTATTCCTCATCATTAAAAAATACTTTACTTAATTGCATCTGCTCCTCGTACCATTTTTCGTACTCTGGATCGGGATCTGGGTTTTCTTCAATAGTAGCCATGCGTTTGGCGCGAGGGTCGTGCGCTCTCATCGAGTCGCTCGCTTCTCTGCGCTGTGCAATAGGCCGATTACCATAGTTCATCTGATGGGTACGGATGCTATCCGTGTCCATCGGTTCAGGACGAGGTTGTGGTTGCACAAAAGTCCTGTTTGGAGCGAATACGTTTGGCTGTGCTCTGGGCATGAAATGTTGGTGATTAAAATGTCTTGGCGGAGCAATTGGTTGCATTTTTGGAGGCATATTTTTCATTAATAATTGTCGTTTCATTTTTCATTAATTTTCATTTCATTAATAACCATGGCTAGGTCCTGGTAATTGGATTGATTGCCTAGGCGATGGGATAGGCTGCCAAGAGGGCATCTTTACTGGTGCGTTTCGCGCGTCCAGATTTAGGTAGTCTACACAGTAGCTATAGGCTTGAGCCAAGCTCTGTGGTCGGAAATTTTTGCAAAATCTAGAGAGGGGGTCACCCAATCCTCTGATGAATGTGTCTAGAGCGATTTGATTATACAACCTCATCAAAATCGCTTCGTGGCCACGCCATTGATCATCCATAGAAATGGCCGAGCTAATTAGTGTGACTAATTCTCGAACTCTGCTGTAGTAGCTTTCTAAACTCTCTAATCGTTGTCTAACCAACGATTTTAGTTGGTTATCGAGGGTCATCAAATCCCTCTTATCGGCATAATACAATTTTAGCACTTCTTTAATGTTGTGCCATTGTGTAGGCGTGTTGCTGGTGATCAAAGCATCATTAGCCTCACCCTTAATTTTCCTTCTGACTGTTTTAATGAGAAGGTGATACTGAAAACTATTTTGTAGATCGCTGAAAAGTTCTAGGACATCTTCAACGTCTAGTAGCCATTGACTCAAATCTCGAGGATTGCCGTTAAAGTCAGGCAAATCTCTTACGATTTGAGGAATTTTTCCTCTATCTTCGAAGCTAATGTTTCGATCGATGACAAAGCGAGATTGGGTAGGAATAGGATTTGGTGCAGGCACAGGTGCCGGAATGGGATTTGGTTCGGGGTCCATGTTAAGATTTTCTAATAGTTCAATTAGTTGATCTATGGTGGGGGGATAATCACTTCACTTTTCACTTTCACTGAGTTTTACACTGTTTCGGTTTAGGTTAGTGTCGCGCCTGGCTGTGATATTTTAGTGGGTTGCTTACGGATGGTCCGGGCTCGCCACTGTGTTATTAGTAAACGAGATCGCGTTTAAATGTAATTTTAATGTTGGATCTCTATCAATTGAATTAGAAGGTTTGCGTTTAGGTTAGTAACGCGCCTGTCTGTGATATTTTAGCGGTTTGCTTACGGTGGGTCCGGGCTTGCCGCTGTGTTGTTAGTATGGTTTAATTTTTTTTCGCACTAGCTGCTTGACGGTGCGTTGTTACACTTAATCTATTTCTTTCGTTTTCACCTTATACTTACAAAAAATGAAGGATGTACATGAGTACAGCGGGACAACGCCTAGGTCCTATAGTCCTATTATTTCCGGGGGTGAACGGTTCTGGTTAGTGCACCTGGTCGCGCTTCGGGGCTGCAAATCGTCGAGTTGATCAGCGATGGCTCTAAGTCCGAGTCTCCGAATTCCACTTATTGCGGGCAGCTACAGATGGCTTTATACTATTACTAACCGAGTCCCGTCTTTCGGGCGCCAGTTATCAACTCATGTGCCGGAGGTTCTTTTTAAAAAACAAACCTCTTGCTGCTATGGTCGAATCAAGAATGAATTTATTTCTAACAAAATTGTTACAGAGGCCTGAGCTAATCGAACCTACATTAATGATGACGCTGCGCTGGTGCTGCTCGTCGGGTGCTGCTGCGTCGGCAATTAATGTGTCTCCGATTCCGGGCTCCGACTGGTGTCACGCGCACCTGTTTGCGCGTGGCGAAATATTTTTGAAGCTCCTGGCCAGGTCCGGTGATAACTTACATAGGAAGCGTAAACAGGTGAACTTCCATTCGACGCAGTTTTTGAGCGGGTATGGATGCTTCCGGAAATACCTACATCGGTTTGGACACACTTCGTCACTCCTTTGCCCGGAGTGTGTGAACGTGCAAGAGACAGGTGGTCTTCGAATACCCGTTCGAAGGGGTATGCCTAATATAACAGTGGACAATTTCGTCGAAGAGATGTGCCGCAACGAGCATATCTGGGACGCTGTCAACGGAGTGGTTACGAGTATACTTTACGAACTGCAGAAATAGTGCCGTAGGGACCAAAGTAGCGTCATTGGGTAGAACGCCGCCGTGGAACCACAAATCGGGTTTCATCGCCGGGGACCAGTTGAGTAGTACGTGATGTAGCACCAGGTTTGAGTCGTCGGGGCGCCAGCGAACCGGACGTCAGGCTTCACCGGAATCGCCGGACCGACCTCGACACCTACCGGGTAGCTCGTGAGTAGGCTAGATCCACCGCCGAGGATTAGACCGAGTAGACAGCGTCGAATAGCTAGCAGTGGGTCGTTGGGGCGCCAGTGAACCGGAAGCTACGCTACACCCGGAATCGCTGAATGGACTTCAGTACATACTGCTGGCCCGTTGAGTAGGCTAGGTCCACCGCCAGGGACTAGACCGAGTAGATGAAGCGGGTAGCTTAATGGCTAGCAAAAACGTGCATCGGTATCGGGAGCAATCTATCGCCGGGGAATTCACGGTAGGGTAGATTCGCCGCCGTGGACTACCCAACAGAATCGGGACAAGAAGGGAGCCAATTGGCTCACGAAACAAACACCGTTAACGAAAGAAATTCCATTGTCGGGGAACTTGTCTCAGTCGGAGTAGGATAAAATCTGAGTTGATCTCGACAAAGCTGGGAGCTAAATGGCTTAAAGGGGTGGTTAACGTTTCAGCGTAAAAAAAATCAGTTTTTTGTCATTTTTTTTAGAAAGTTGGGTGAAGCGAATTAATCGAAACTTTTGTATATTAATCTACATCATTTCAATAACATCCTGTATTTTTTCATGCAAATATTTCTACAAGCGACTCGGTGACGAAGCTTTTTGTGAAACGTCTCTGGAAAAACACGATTTGCGGTGTTCACTGCCATTCAAAAACTACTTTAACGATTCATTTCAAACTTTGCTAACACATTCTATATTAAAAATACCTAACCTCTACGTTGAGTTTTTGAGATAATTTTTCAATTAAGGAATTCTTTTGCTAATAAAATGCTATTTTTCAAGAGAAATTCCGCCGTTTTAAGAGTAGAAAAATTATCCCGAAAAAATTCTAGCAGTGTTAATCCTTACTCGCAAAAACTTTTTCCTTCAACTGTGCTGTTTCACCTTCGCCTAAAAATTATCTCTGTTCTTGTCAATATTCGTAGTTATTAGGATATGGATCAGACAACCTTAATTGACCCCCTTCGACACCAGTTTGACCTTACCAAGCTCTAACGCGGGTGACGGCGCGAAAACTACCGACTAGTGGTCCATATGTATGTGATCCAACACTGACTTGGATATATATATATATATATATATATATATATATATATATATATATATATATATATATATATATATATATATATATATATATATATATATATATATATATATATATATATATATATATATATATATATATATATATATATATATATATATATATATATATATATATATATATATATATATATATATATATATATATATATATATATATATATATATATATATATATATATATATAGAGAGAGAGAGAGTTTCGTTTTACACAAAAAAAAACTTTCATTTCTATTACAACTGTTGGATCCACTACCTTAGCGGTTTACCCCAATGACGCTCGAAATACCGCAGAGATTATATTTGTTTGGCGATTGAAGGAACGCCATTTTTCACTTTAATTGCATTTCTCCTTTATTTTTAGATTGAAATGTTATGCCGAAATTACCTCTATTATAGGAGATACGAGAAAATGACAACATCGAAGAAAAGTACTGTAACACGAAGAAATCTGGATTTCTGATTTAACTTCAACTGACTAAGACTATTCGTTATTTGGTTTTTGTTACATTTCTGCAATAAAAATACACACGGTCATTTTCATGTATTTTTATAGATATTAACATTAAAATTTAGAGAATATCGGATAATCATACATATAGGCTCATTTAACCTGTGGATGTATTAATTACCCACGTAGAGCCACTTCAAATTGCCAGTTTTCGTATCTACCAGTTGGAGTAATCTATAAAACAAAACGTATCTTATCGAGCTCTGGAAAGCCGTCAATTGGGAAGTACTCACCGCAAACTCCCGTTTATTTCTCACTGCCAGATCAATTTAGAAAAATAACGCGCCTAATCTAATCGTGCGCCCGAAAAAGCTAATGACCGTTCACCAAATTTACCGCAGCTATATAAAGCAGTTTCACAGTATTCGACCATCGTTCAGTATTGTGTCGAACGGATTCGCGAAAATGAAGTTATTCCTAGCTGTTATGGCCTGCTTGGCCCTGACTCAGGTGAGTCCCCCTTCCGCGTCGACTGCACTGCACAAAACCTTAACCGATCGGGTTTATCCTTCCGCAGGCAGCCAACCTTCCCTTCCAGACACCGGTCACCGTCCGTGATGCTCAGGAGGCTGCCGAAAAAAGCCATGCCCGCATCGTGAATGGCTTCCCTGCAGCAGCGGGTCAATTCCCATACCAGGTGTTTCTACGAGGATTCACCTCGGGTGGCGCTTTGGCTTGCGGTGGTTCTCTCATCTCCAACCAATGGGTTCTAACGGCTGCTCACTGTATCACCGGAGTACAGCGCTTCGAAATTGTAATGGGAACAATCGTCTCGGCCTCACCAGGAGTTCTGGGACACTCCACACACTTCATCATCCATCCATCGTACAATGCGAACAATCTGAACAACGACATCGGTTTGATTCGTCTCACCACACCAGTCGGTTTTAATCGTAAGTATTCGCTGCACGTCACATTGAACTCGTGCCTCTAACTACTCATACTACCATTGCCAGAGAACATCCAAGCTGTCAGACTGCCCAGTGCTGATCGTACCGGAGAAAGCTTTGTTGATCGTATCGCAACCGTGTCCGGCTTTGGGCGTACCAGCAACACCGGACCCGTTTCACCGACCAAGAACTGGGTGAATATTCGCGTCATCTCGAATGCCGCATGTGCAGCCGTCTACGGTTCCTCGGTTGTGGTTGCCTCGACCATCTGCGGAACCGGTGCACAACAAGCAAACCAGAGCACCTGCCAGGGTGATTCCGGTGGCCCACTGACCATCCAGGAGGGTGGCGCTAGTACGCAGATCGGTGTAGTTTCGTTCGTGTCATCGGCTGGGTGCACTTCCGGCCATCCGTCCGGCTATGTACGTACGACTCACTTCCGCAATTGGATCAACCAGCAAACCGGAATCTAGGCACGAGAGTGA
Organism: Topomyia yanbarensis; assembly: GCF_030247195.1. Lineage (NCBI taxonomy): Eukaryota > Metazoa > Arthropoda > Insecta > Diptera > Culicidae > Topomyia > Topomyia yanbarensis. The sequence continues at coordinate 88,999,825 of NC_080671.1, forward strand.
ACCGATAATGGGTGATGTACAGATAAGGATAATACAACGGTGAAATATAAAAGCTGTTTGTGAGTATCATGACACGTTTTCTTACTTCAGGTAGAATATGAAGTGATACAAGCATCTGCCCGTTACGTCTGTCAAACTGCTCATGTGAGTGACAGTTTATTTTATTATTGACAAGTCACCAAAAGCCCAGATAAAAAGAAAAAAAGTTGCCCATAAGTTTTGAACTATTTTTGCAAAATTCTCAACTACCTTATCAGGGAAAATCAAATAACTACTGTGAGCCATTTTGAATAGGGTGACCAGTGGCTCGCGGTTGTAGGGGAAACTTCAAAATGATTTAAACTAGCGGGCACAGCACTTTTGAGTTCCTTTTCCGGTCCCCAATGCCTGTACAAAATAGCGGTAGTGTTGGTTGCTTCCCGAGTTTGCGCATTGCGTTCAAAGTTTGTATGGGATTTTATATGGGGATATCAATTATTTTGCATTTACGTTAATAAAGATCGCTATTTTACTCAATATGCAAAACCAGCTTTAGAAAACTATACAAACCTTGGTTAACAACTTTGACGAAAACGGTAATTAGCTACGAGTTTTCAAAAAAATAGTTATAACGATTTAAAAACTTATGGTTCAATCCAAATTCTGAAATTTATTATTTTTTCCAACACTGCCGACATTTTTAGATTGTTTTTTATAAGACAAAGAATCATTACGTCCATGTAAATATTAACAGTACAGTCGTTAATAGACCCAAATATGAATTATACTACAATCATTGCTGTGGGAAGTAGCATTTACAACATTTAAGATTCACACCTAAAAACTTATGTGTTGCTTTTACTTGAGGCTTAAACTACACACCAAAAAAATCTGAATTTTATCGTTGACGTAATTGCAAACATGACACAATTCAACAAACCGTAATTTACGAAATGACAGAACATTACCGTGTTCCATTTAATTTTACATGAAACATACTTTTCATGCGCAATGACATAAAATCACACTTCCTACCATTCAGAACAAACGCTGTATGTGGAGTAAAATTACATGATTTACGAAATTAAATGTCATGTAAAATTAAAATCAAACGTAAAACTAAGTCATTTTTGATGCTCGTATATGTCATGGTCAGAAGACGTAAATTTACACTATTTTTTCTAGGTGTGTAAATCAGTTCTGAAATTCGTCTTGTGTTCTAACCTGAAGTAAATTTCAATTTTTGAAGTAAAATATTTCTTACATTTCAATTAGGGATCCCGTTTCAAAGTTTCTGCAGAGATGTTTTCCCAGTTTTCAAATGTGAATAACTTCTGTTGTACTAATCGAAATCGCTATATTTTTGCACTATCTGATCGGAAATATGAGCACGTATATTGTATTTGATTCCGTAAAATGTAAGATTACTATAAATAATGAAAATAATGTATTTTGTGAAAGTGGTAATTATCAGCGCTGATTGGTCCGTAAAATTCAACCAAGTAGCGAGCGTTGCTAGGACTGCCTCCTTGCCATCCAATGAGCCGCGACACACGTATAAAAGCAACACAAAAGAAAAAAAAAATCGTTAGTTTGCTTTCTGACCTCGTAGTAGTTGTTGCGTTCCGTCAGCTCGAAGCAATATATTACATGACTTTCGCTAGGCTTCATTTCAATAATGTACAGGCGCGCCAGTTTTATGCATACAATGATCACAGACCACAGAAAAAAAACAGAACGCTCTTCCTTCCGGAGCTAAATAAACCAAATTCAAGACGATGGGGTGTTTGGGTGCAAGAGACCGCGCTCTCTTGCTCTTTCAATTATGTGTGGCTTTCTCAAATAAATTTACCACGGCGCGCGCTCCACTGGAGTGTACTCTTTTATTAGTTTTCTTCTAGCAAGCGGTAGTGTGGCTGCAATTGACGATTTGAAGGAGATTATGTTGTTTTGTTGAATACTGATATAAGTTTCTTTTGATGGTTTGATACTCCGGGGCAAACTGGGAAAACGTTTTACGTATCATCGTATATGTTGCTATAAACACAGTTTTATAACGATCCGCAGAACCAGATTAATTGTATAACATGTGCATAACGGGATCTTCATTTTACTTATTTTATTTGAGAATTTCACTGCTCTACAAGTGGAATGCTCCAAAGTAATGTCCTGGTAATACATTTCTTGTCGGTTAGTGACAATTGCAGGGTAATTGCGAAGAAACCTGTTTGGTTAAAAGGGGGGGGGAAAGGTTTCAGCGTTAAAAAAATAAGTTTTTTGCCATTGTTTTTTTAGAAAGATGGGTGAAGCGAATTGATCAAAACTTTTGTACATTATACTACATCATTTCAAAAACATTCAGTAATTTTTTCATGCAAAAAAAATATTCAAGCGATTCGGTGGCGAAGCTTTTTGTGGAATGTGTCCGGAAAAACACGATTAGCGGTGTTAACTGCCATTCAAAAACTACTTGACTGATTTATTTCAAACTATGCATACACATTCTATGTTAAAAATACCTAAACCCTACGTTGAGTTTTCGGGATAATTTTTCAATTAAGGGGGCTTTCTACTCATAAAACGGCGGAATTTCTTCTGAAAAAGAGACGACTGCTGACTGAGGTTTATGATAGTGAGCCGTTTCATCATATAATGGGGAGGTAGGAATCTGTCATTGATAACTACAAAGCGTTGTTTGTAGGAATGGTACTGGCTTGTGTTTTGAATTGTCGGATCAGGTAGGAAGGACGCAATCTTACCACGTAAGCACCATTGACACATCTAGGAATAATTAGTTTTTTTTTTCATGTAACCTTTGTAATGATTCCACTTTTCAGTACTGCAACACTTTTAAAGAACGTATCGCAAGTTCGAGCTGCCATATCGTGTAGTCGAATCTCGATTTTGCCATTATCCATAAACACGAGGATATTGAATTTGATTCTAATACGTCACGATCAGCGACACGTTGTAGATTGTTCTGCAAAATGATTTTATGTGCCTAGCGCAATATATCGAAAATTATCACTAATGAATGACTGATATGATGGAATTGGATAGAGGTGACTTTCGCAAGCCTAAGCTATGAAACCTGTATATAAATATTCCAAAGTCACGTTCTTTGACCAGAGTTCCACTTTTGTTTTTCATATTCACGCATCTTGACACTAAACGATCACTTCGGCACGAATTGATGTTACAGTTTCCTTTGTTCTTCAGACAATGCAAGCCGGATATAAGAATGGAAACATATTTAATGTGGTTCATTCGCGGAGAAGTAATTGCTAAAAATGTCTTTGCTGTATTGTGCGCTTGAGACCGCGTTAATCGTATTGGAAATGCTGTTGGGTTCACCAAATCCTTGCACAGTGGCTCAAAACAGCGTTTTGAGGTACTTAATTCATTGGAGTCAAAACTGTCCATATTATCGATTTCTCATATTCTACAATGTTTGTGTATGTAAAAAGCGCCATCTTTTGGCAATATTTATAGAGATAGCGCTTGGCTGTCTGCGATAAAGTTGTAGAGGAGAGTATTCTTATAAATTTTGCAGAAGACATGTTGTCTCTGTCACTCATAGTAATCGAGTTATGAGAAGTTCTCTACGGTGAACTTTTTTTTCCTATTTTTACTGATAACTTTTGTATTTCTGATTTTTCGCATTAATAATATTCTAAGGTATTTTTTATCATCACAAAACACACAACTTTTCCGAAGAAACCAGATAGCTGTGAATGCTGTGTAAAAACTTATAGCTGATTTTGATTTAATTTTGGCCTGTTTTCGAACCCGTGTAACTTCACTATCGGCAAAAATTGCAATTATACCATCAATTATTCTGATAGAACTAGGTTTCACCTACTAAACGAAGGTAAAATTGTTTGTCCATAATCACCCGTTCAAAAGTTATACACTTTTGAAAACTTTATGTCTGGCCGTTTTGAAGTCGAGCGTATGGCTTACTGAACGAGTAGGCGCTGGTGTTCAAAGACGCTTTCGCTTGATTTCCTGAGTGACGCGCACTCTGTGTACTAGCGCGTCTGCCGGAAGTTTAACACTGATTTTGAATGATTTTCCAACGGGTGATATACAATTTCATCTCGGTCCAGATTATCGTATGAATGTTAGCTTCAGGGCAAAAAGATGATGCATAAAATTGCTGCCTTCACCACAGTCTGAAATATTTGAGAATATCCAGCAGGTTGAGGCAGCAATTATACGGAAAATGTGTATCTTTTACTTCTATATCCATATCCTGAAACTAAAATTCATGCGGTAAATCGGACCGAGATGAAATTGTATATCACCCATTCGAAAATCATTCAAAATCAGTGTTAACCTTCCGGCAGACGCGCTAGTACACAGAGTGCGCGTCACTCAGGAAATCAAGCGAAAGCGTCTTTGAACACCAGCGCCTACTCGTTCAGTAAGCCATACGCTCGACTTCAAAACTGCCAGACATAATTTTTTCAAAAGTATATAACTTTTGAACGGGTGATTATGGACAAACAATTTTACCTTCGTTTTGTAGGTGAAACCCTGTCCTATTATAATAATTGCTAGTATAATTACAATTTTTGCCGATAGTGAAGTTACACGGGTTCGAAAACAGGCCAAAATTAAATCAAAACCAGCTATAAGTCTTTACACAGCATTCACAGCTATCTGGTCTCTTCGGAAAAGTTGTGTGTTTTGTGATGATAAAAAATACCTTAGAACATTGATAATGCGAAAAATCTGAAATAAAAAAAGTTATAAGTAAAAATAGGAAATAAAGCAGTTCACCATAGAGAACTTCTCATAACTCGATTACTATGAGTGACAGAGACAACATGTCTTCTGCAAAATTTACAAAAATACTATCCTCTACAACTTTGTCGAAGACAGCCAAGCGCTATCTCTTTCGGTTCAAAAGTTAAATTTTCTGTAGCCTACTATGATCAATTTTAATAAAAAGCAATATTGCCAAAAGATGGCGCTTTTTACATACACACACACCGTAGAATATGTTAAATCAGTCTCTACGCATCGCTCGATCGAGATAGAAGTGTTTTGTTTTCGGTCTGTAGGAAAAAGAACAGTGCAGTAATCCGCGTTCAAGGTTATTTTGCCATTCTCTGCCTCTTCGAGGTTTGGACTTTTATTCTTTTGTGCTTGTGTTAACCGTTAGGCCACATTCCTCAACCTTTTGTTCGTAAAGCGAGGATTGAACAATAACCAGCTATTTAAGCTGGACTGGTGCGTCGTGGGAAACGAGTATACAGATAAGTGAAATCTACCTTTTTGATACATTTACGGCTTTTTCCCGTCTGCGCGGGTGCTGACCCCGTGCATTGACGGTGTCGATGGCTTCCTCCCCGGATGGCCAAATGGAGATCGAGTCGACTCCTAAGGCTCTCCCCCGACCCAAACAATATCCAGAGCTCTCGACCGGTCCCTTTGTGGTCTTCTTTCGGCCCAAAACAAAATCGCTGAATCTATTACAGATTTCAAAAGACCTGACGGAACGGTTCTCGGCTGTGACCGAAATAAAAAAGGTCCGCTCAGACAGGCTGAGGGTCGTGCTGACTAACTCAAAGCAGGCAAACGATATTGCTTGCTGCGAGCACTTTACGAAGGACTATCACGTGTATATTCCAGCTGTAAAAGTACAGTCTGAAGGCGTTGTCACCGATGACAGTTTGACATGCGATGATCTGCTGCAGTACGGGGTTGGCCGTTTTAGAGACCGCATACTTCAGCCAGTGAAAATACTCGAGTGCAAGCGTTTGCACTCAGTAGTAGTTGCGGGGGATGGTTCAAAAACGTACCCCCAATCAAACTCTTATCGGTTGACCTTCGCTGGTACCGCTTTGCCAAATTACGTCCTCTTGCACAAGGTTCGTCTGCCTGTGCGTCTGTTTGTGCCGCGGGTCATGAATTGCACAAAGTGTAAACAATTGGGTCACACAGCCACCCATTGTAGCAATAAGGCCCGCTGTGGAAAATGCGGGGAGAATCATCTAGATGATTCGTGCAGTAAGAATGCTGAGAAGTGTCCTTATTGTGCAGAGAATCTGCATGATATCTCGGCATGTCCCGCGTACAAACTACGCGGGGATAAACTAAAACGTTCCCTTGCGGGACGATCCGAACGTTCTTTCGCAGAAATGCTAAAGAAAGCTACACCACCAACCTCAACAAACATCTATGCTCACTTGCCTCCTAACGAGGGCGAGGCTGATGACCCACAAGAGGGAACATCTACTAGGGCGCCTAGAAGTTATAGGAAGAGGAGGAACATTTCCTCTCCTAAAGTTCGTTGTAAAGGCCAGAAGGTATCCCTTGACGGGACTCCGAAAGTCACATCTATTGGAAGTGTTGCAACCAAACCGAAGCAATTAGCTCCTGGTCTCGGAGGATTAAACTCAGAGAAGGAGTTCCCAGCACTTCCCGGAACATCAAAAATCCCAAGTGTTCCTCTGTTTCAGTTCGAGAATAATCGCGGCACTGGAATTATCAAACTCTCGGACATTGTGGACTGGATAATAAAAACTTTCAATATAACTGATCCAATTAAAAGTCTTATGTTAGCTTTTCTCCCTACAGTAAGAACATTTTTGAAGCAGTTGACTGCTAAATGGCCCCTCCTTTCAGCGATTGTATCCTTCGATGGCTAACTCATCGAACGAGGTCACGGATTTGATCACTGTTCTACAACTGTTCTAGAAGTATCATCCCGAAAATCGATTCCTTCAAAATTTTAATAAATAATTTGAGTTGCGATGCATTTGCATTATGTGAAACTTGGTTAACTTCCGACATAGATCTCAACTTCCACGACTTTAATATTATTCGCCTGGATCGAGACACCCCCTATGGAGGAGTGCTTTTGGGGATCAAAAAGCGCTATTCCTTCTACAGAATTAACCTTCCCTCGATAACAGGTATTGAAGTTGTCGCTTGTCAAGTAACAACCAAAGGCAAAGATCTTTGCATAGCTTCCATATATATTCCCCCCAACACCGCGATTGGGCATCGCCGGCTACATGACATCATAGAATCCCTGCCTGCACCGCGACTAGTTTTAGGCGACTTTAACTCTCACGGTACGGAATGGGGTTGCCTTTATGATGATAACCGTTCCTCTTTAATTCACAATATTTGCGACAACTCCAACATGACAATTCTAAACACGGGTGAAATGACACGGATTCCTCCCCCACCTGCGCGCCCAAGCGCATTAGATTTATCCCTTTGCTCGACCTCGCTAAAGTTAGAATGCGCGTGGAAGGTAATCCCTGATCCCCACGGTAGCGACCATCTGCCGATCGTAGTCTCAATCAATAACGGCTCAAGGCCATTGGAAACAATCAATATTTCGTATGACCTCACACGAAATATCGATTGGAAGAGCTATGCTGCCGCGATATCCGACAACATCGAATCTACTCAAGAACTTCCTCCGGAGGAAGAGTACAGCTTTTTGGCTGGCTTGATTCTCGACAGCGCGAATCAAGCTCAGACTAAGCCAGTACCCGGCGCGAACATACAAAAACGTTCTCCCAATCCCTGGTGGGACAAAGAGTGCTCAGACGTGTACGCAGAGAAGGCCGCCGCGTTTAAGACCTTCCGGAACGACGGGTTACCCGCTAGTTTTCGACAGTACGCGACGTTAGACAAGCGAATGAAGAGTTTGATGAAAGCCAAAAAACGCGGTTATTGGCGCCGGTTCGTCGACGGATTAACGAGAGAAACATCGATGAGCACTCTTTGGGGAACAGCCCGACGTATGCGAAATCGAAACAGTACTAATGAGAGCGTGGAATATTCAAACCGTTGGATATTCGACTTCGCCAAGAAGGTTTGTCCGGATTCCGCCCCGGCACAGAAGATCTACCGCGCCGCGTCCCGTCACGATAACGCGAACGAAACACCTTTTTCGATGGTGGAGTTCTCACTTGCTCTCTTGTCGTGTAACAATAAAGCTCCAGGGCCAGACAGAATCAAATTCAACTTGTTGAAGAATCTGCCAGACTCTGCCAAGAGACGCTTGTTGAACTTATTTAATAAGTTTCTTGAGGCTAACATTGTCCCACACGATTGGAGGCAAGTGAAGGTCATCGCCATCCAAAAACCAGGAAAACCAGCCTCCGACCACAATTCGTATCGACCGATCGCAATGCTATCTTGTATCCGGAAGTTGTTCGAGAAAATGATCCTATCCCGCCTCGACAATTGGGTCGAAGCAAATGGCTTACTGTCAGATACACAGTTTGGCTTTCGCAAAGGCAAAGGGACGAACGATTGTCTTGCGTTGCTCTCAACCGAAATTCAAATGGCCTATGCTAGTAAAGAGCAGATGGCATCAGTGTTCCTAGATATAAAGGGGGCTTTTGATTCAGTTTCTATCAACATTCTTTCAGAGAAGCTGCACCAGCATGGTCTTTCAGCGACTTTAAACAACTTTTTACTAAACTTGTTGTCGGAAAAGCACATGCATTTTTCGCATGGTGACTTATCGACATCACGATTTAGATTTAGCTCATGTCTAAGCCCCCTGTTATACAATTTCTACGTCAACGACATTGATGAATGTCTTGACAATTCCTGCACGTTAAGACAACTTGCAGACGATGGCGTGGTGTCTGTTACGGGACCCAAAGCTGTCGATCTACAAAGACCATTACAGAATACCTTGGACAATTTGTCTGCATGGGCTATTAAGCTGGGTATCGAATTCTCCACGGAGAAAACTGAGCTAGTTGTATTTTCTAGGAAGCGTGAACCAGCACAACTACAGCTTCTATTAATGGGTCAAACTATAGCTCAGCTCTTCACAGTAAAATATCTAGGGGTCTGGTTCGACTCGAAAGGTACTTGGGGATGCCATATTCGGTATCTGAAACAGAAATGCCAACAAAGGATCAACTTTCTTCGTACAATAACCGGAACGTGGTGGGGTGCCCACCCAGGAGACCTAATTAGGTTGTATCAAACAACGATACTGTCGGTACTGGAATACGGATGCTTCTGCTTTCGATCCGCCGCGAACATACATTTCATCAAACTCGAAAGAATTCAGTATCGTTGTTTGCGTATCGCCTTAGGGTGCATGCAGTCGACCCATACGATGAGTCTCGAAGTCCTGTCGGGCGTTCTCCCGCTGAAAAATCGATTTTGGGAACTCTCATATCGATTGCTCATTCGATGCGATATCTTGAACCCGTTGGTGATTGAAAATTTCGAAAGGCTTGTTGAGCTCAATTCTCAGACCCGTTTTATGTCCCTGTACTTTGACTACATGGCGCAAAATATTAATCCTTCTTCTTACAATCCCAACCGTGTGCATTTCATAAATTCTTCTGAATCTACTGTTTTCTTCGACACATCCATGAAAGATGAGATTAGTGGAATTCCGGACCACATACGCCCACAAGTGGTTCCAAATATTTTTTATAATAAATTCCGAGAAGTCGACTGTTCTAAGATGTTTTATACTGACGGATCAAACCTCGAAGGGTCCACTGGCTTCGGTATTTTCAATCAAAAGTTCACCGCCTCCTACAAACTCAGTGACCCTGCTTCAGTTTACGCCGCAGAACTAGCTGCTATTCAGTATACCCTTGGAGTCATTGACACATTACCCGCAGACCATTACTTCATCGTCTCGGATAGTCTGAGTTCTATTGACGCTATTCGCTCGATGAAACATGGAAAGCATTCCTCGTATTTTTTGGGGAAAATACGGGAGCTACTGAGTGCTTTATCTGACAAATCTTTCCAGATTACCTTGGTGTGGGTCCCTTCTCATTGCTCCATTCCGGGCAATGAAAAGGCGGACTCCTTAGCTAAGGTGGGTGCCATTGAAGGTGACGTTTTTGAAAGACCAATTTGCTTCCACGAATTTTTCAGTATTACTCATCAGAGAACCCTCGAAAGTTGGCAAACCTCGTGGAGCAATGGGGAGCTAGGAAGGTGGCTACATTCGATAGTCCCTAAGGTATCGACGAAACCTTGGTTCAAGGGGATGGATGTGGGTCGTGACTTCATTCGTGTGATGTCTCGACTCATGGCGAACCATTACACGCTGGATGCACATCTCCGACGTATTGGGCTCGTGGAGAGTGGTATCTGCGCTTGTGGTGACGGTTATCACGATATAGAGCACATAGTCTGGGCGTGCACCGAGTACAGTTTCGCCAGGTCTCGGCTTATGGACACCCTCCGGGCCCGAGGAAGACCACCCAACGTCCCGGTTCGAGATGTGTTGGCAAGCCGCGATGTCCTCTATATGTCCCTTATATACACCTTCATAAAAACCATCAATATCCAACTTTAACTGCCCCTTTTCCTTATCATTCTCAGAAACGCTCTCTTCCACCTGTACCATACACCCACGATGGTTTGATGCGACTCCAAGGCGACACAAAACATCCCTGTCAAATGAGCCAACAAACACGGGACCTAAAGCACGAACATCACACGCACAACTCGAAATGTAGCCGATCAACATCTGAGCCGCACTACGAAATCGTCTGGAGAAACCCCTGCCATCTTAAGAACGACCACCCGGCGTCCCAGTACATGATTCTTCCTGATGAAGGCCACCCTGATTCTGTAATCCATCCGTTGATCTCCCGAAGTCTGAAACTGAAATAATGTTCTCCCCCTGCCATGTTTGTCCACCCTACTTCCCCTGACTCTTATACACAGAAGTAACACCCCTTCCCCCCCCCCCCCCCCCCCCCAAATATCTTCATGAAGCATTTAGCTCTTCTTGCCTTTTCTAGTTTTAACTATTATATTATATGATCTCGTTGAAAATGCCCAACTCTACTACCACATAAAATAACTCTAATTAATGTCTCCGAATCTTTACAAAATTTAATCACGCCCTCTAATTATTTCTTAAAAAAAAAAATATGTTAAATCGCTAATATGGACAGTTTTGACTCCAATGAATTAAGTACCTCAAAACGCTGTTTTGAACCACTGTGCATTGGGGCGTTTCTGAGTTTGCGAAATCTTGCGCGTAGTTGTGCGTGGATGATTACGATTGTATGTTCGTCTTTGTGTACCATCGCGAAGGGGTCGGGCGTTTTTATGTTATCGTGTTCGATCACGTGGGCGTTTGTTTGTCGCGTGGACGCCTGTATGTCGCGTGTGCTAGCGTGTCACTTCGCATGTATAAATTCGATTTTAAAATCAGTGTCCATTCGCATATTCGCGTGTGTTCTTGGATGATCGCGCGTACCGTGTATCTAATACTTAATTTTCAGTGTATGGTTCAGATGCTAGAAGAGAGTGAGTTCTCTATCATTATCGGAGCTTAAAAAACTGACATCCCTGCGTGAACTTGAAAGGAAACGAAATTCAATTCATCCACATCGTGATGAATGAAATAATTGCTTCGTTTCCCTCGTCATTTGTTCTCCCGACGCAGCGCATTCAGGTTCGGACATGATCGGTTTCGGAAGCAAACTGAATTTTGTTTCTATGCTAGCTCTGAGAGGGATTATAGAGCAAAAGTGCACCAGATATGAATTTCGCAATTCATTTATGCTCGAAAATGTAGAAGATGCCAACTTCTGCCTTCAAACTGTCCACATAATAACAAATGAATGCTTTGGTTGGTGAAGGAATTTATATTTCCTCTGCACTCAAGCATTCGATTCGGCATGAAATTTCAGTTAGTTGGAAAGTTAATGAATGAAGGAGAAGATGAATCTGAATATTGGTTACGGTAAATTCAAGCAGAAATAGGTACCTGATTTTGAAATTTTGCAGCACTGATCACTATCAACTCTATCACTAGAGTTCTTGGTCATGCCGCCATGGAACGTGTTGTCTAGGCTGATAGGGCCGAGAGGAAGAGCTTCCGGATGTAACCAATTAATGATCGCGCGAACACGAGCATTTGTAGGGTCATTCTTGACACCGCGTTTGTAAATCTATAAGTGCTAAAACGTTAACTTACTCACCGGGGTGTTATCCTGTTTGCAAGATCGTAGGCGTAGGTATGCGTGGATGATCGCGAAGCACCCAAGCGTTTGTATGTTAACGTGTTTGTCGTATGTGCTAGCGTGTATGTAACTTCGCGTGTATGTAACTTTGCGTGTATAAATTCGATTTTATTTACGTATGGCTATTCGCATATTAGCATGTATTCTTGAATGATCTCGTGCAGACCCTGAATCTGATACTTAATTTTCAATGTATGGTTCAGATCCTAGAAGACAGTGATATCACTAGAGTTCCCGGTTATGTCGCCATGGAACGTGTTGTCTAGTAATTTTCCAGAAGCCATGGCAAAACAGGCACCCACGTAAAACAAAATCATCCCAATAACTGTAATAGAAGTAATAATCTTGTCACGACAACTTACAGCAGTAAATATGGACGGTTTCTTGATCCAAAGATTGTCAAACCTGTGTCTTCCGTTGATATAAACGAACCTGATGTATAACACAATTTCTATCCTATTATTAATTTTATAAACGTTCCTGAAGCTGCACAATGCACTGAGTGCACAGCATAATAGTAAAAAAGCAGCTTCTTTGCACAAGAAAAAATTGATTACTGAATGAAAAAAATACGTGTCCACGCATTTTGCACTTATGCTTATCATGTTCCTTATGTGTATCAAGCTGCCCGATCAGTTTATCTAGCTAAAAATCTAACGTAAAATAAATACTCTATTGTATTTAACAGCCCCCTATCTGTATCTAATGTTCTTCGAGTACGTTACACTACATGATGAAGCTACAAAAAGCACATGTTTTCATTACACGTATTCAAACTTTATTACTCATATATCACATGTTTAATAAAAAAAAGTGGAGGGAAATTAAATTAAAGGGGGTGTCGATCTTAACCCTATGGGGTGTCGGTTTTACCCGCAGTGCCTAGAAGAAGTCACTTTGCTTTCCAAGTTTTGCAACCAATGATTCTTAATGAAATAAATATTTTAAAGCGCTGACAAATGTAAGTCTTGTTAAGAATTTTCTGAAGAAGAATTCTGCGTAGAAATAATAAATTTATTAATTTTGTGGTATCCCAGAAAAAGTGTTAAGCTTATGGTGTCGGTTTTAACTATAATTCCCCTATGGGATTTTTCGACAATTTATATGGAGAAAACCCATTAGCTCGAATTTTCGCCGCTAGGTGTATGCACCCTGTTGTCACTGTAAATGAAAATAAGAAAGATAATTTAATTGTCAATAACTTTGTCGAAGATTGCTAGTCAATCCGGCCTTGTTAAAAGAAGTTATTAAACTTTTAACGAAGTGATGTCTGAGGCAGTTTTGCATTGGGCCTTGCAGTGAATGGTTGTGTATCAGTACTCGATTCCCACGAACTTTATATTTTTGGGAAATAATGGTTAGGTTTAGCTTCAGCTTATTCAGAAGAATTAAATTAAATAATACGAATCATGTTTTGGTTAATCCACATGTAACCACATAGAGGGCGCCAACACTAACTTTTCATAGAAGAGAGATAAAATATTTGTAGCCTGAATGCCTTAAAAATGTCTTTCACCGCTTTTGAGCAAAGTGAACATTCTAGCCAAGCAATTTTGACCCTAAAATTTGAGACAAAACGATTAAAAGAGAATTTGACCTTTGTCCCAACCAACGAGTTCAAATGTTTAGGATGACAATAGGAATAGGGTGAAAATGGGCCAAAAATCCTGTATCAGTTTAATGAAGACAACTTCCTGAGGCTAAAAGTTATTATTTTGGTTCAAACATAGACGGGATCGAAAAACCCACTTAACTTGATTGAAGTACTAAATCTAGTAATCGCAACATTCGCTATACTCGTGAACTTTTTTGTGATGTACTTGATAGGAATCAGAGTTGTAGATTTATAAACTAAATTACACTCCGCTGAAATACTCATCAATTCCATTATTTCACACATACACATTTTATTCCATTTATTTGCAATGCATTATCTACTCCATAGAATCAAGATTTGCCAAAATTTCCCACCAGGGTAGACCATGAGTTGCATAAGTAAACTAATCTAATCTCAATCCAAAAATTATAAGCTTTATAAAAGCAGCCTGTAGAATGGCACGGTCTAGTTCTCTTTAGTTCAGGACAATCAACAGGTGTGTCAAAATGAAGTTGTTCTTAGCGCTAATGGCCTTCGTGGCACTGTCCCAGGCTGCCCAGCTCCGCTATCAAACTCCGATTACTATGCGTGAGGCTCATGATGCTGCGCAAAAAAGTCACGTTCGAATCGTAAACGGATTCCCAGCCTCGCCGGGACAATTTCCGTATCAGGTATTCCTAATTGGGTTCATGCCCGGTGGCGGTGCTCTGGCCTGCGGAGGATCCATCATTTCGAACTACTGGATTCTGACGGCTGCCCATTGCATCGTTGGTGTAGAGCGTTTTGAGGTTTCCATGGGATCGATTGCCCATGCCTCGCCGGAAGTTCGCGGATACTCGAATAATTTCATTGTTCATTACGCATACAATCCGAACAATCTGAACAACGACATTGGTTTGGTTCGTCTGAACGACCCAGTTGGTTACTCACGTAAGTACGTCCTTTGTAAGCGAAATTCAAGCTAAACTCTTTCGTCAATTTCCAGAGAATATTCAACCCGTCAATCTACCAAGCGGAGACCGTGCCGGTGAAAGCTTCGAGGGTTATCGTGCTACGGTTTCCGGTTTCGGAGTTGCCAGTGATGCTCCGGGAAGTGGAGTGTCACCGACCAAAAACTGGGTAAACATCCGAATCATATCTAACGGTCAGTGCCAGGGTGTTTACGGTCCGGATGTTATTGTTGGTTCGACGATCTGCGGCTTAGGAGCCGACTTTGACAGCCAGAGCACTTGTAGCGGTGACTCCGGCGGTCCGCTGACTATCGATGAGCACGGAAGCACACAGATCGGTGTGGTTTCGTTTGTATCGTCCGCTGGATGCACATCCGGGCATCCTTCGGGCTATGTGCGTACCACGCATTTCCGCGGATGGATAAATGAGCATACCGGTATTTAAAAAGGCAAACTTGGAAGACTGATGAAATGATGGATAATGATATAAATGGATGTCTCATAAAAACAATAAGCTTAACCGGGTATTTTATCGTTTCCGAAGAATGTTCCTATGAGTCGGCAGTACAACAAATTCTCAGATTGTTTCAAAAATCTGTAAGAAACGAGTCTTAGCAATGATTATACGTTCAACATACCTTCAGTAAAAGGTTTTGTACCCTTCAAAATAGCAAAAGTCGTTTTTCCGAATTTTCTTTGTGGAAAAAAATCCCATTAGTAATAGAATTTGCGTTTCGACTCCGTCTCATCAGAATCCGACACGAACTTAGTGACAAGTCAAAGCAAGCGCCAGATTGACGTTAACTTTACAAGCTAAAACACTATTTGTGTTTTTAAGCAAACCCATGGTCAACACTGTTGCTGATTTTCACAAGAAGACATCCCTCACGTCGTATGCTTTTCGTAGCAGATGTGCTAGTGCTGTAAGTGACAGTTTACTGCTCGTGCTCGAAGTGTAGTGTGGAACAAGATAGTTGATATATTTCGATTTGAATGCGTTATTTGCACTCTCTCTCCCCCCATTCGGTGAATTACCTCTTGGCAAATCGAAAATGTGTTTCTCCTGTACTGCTTTCGGTAACGCACGAGTATGAATCGGCGCTGTTCGTAAATTAGCCATTCGCTGGTGACGCAATGTAGTATTTACAGGTATGGCGAAGATGGCACTTTGGTATTCGTATGATGAAACTTACATGAGTGGTGTGAGTGATCACAGAATAAATTGACTTGCTTTCGTCATACCGTTCGTTCTACTCCTATTGAATCGTGTGAACGATATGACGTCGACCCGTTGTGCTTCTGAATTGTTTACATATTTTTGGTTACCAACACTAGCGAACCGTGTGTTCTGCCACACCTATATATACCTTATTGACTCACGAAATGTAATGATGGATTATGCAAGAAGAATATTTTTTTTTGTCTAGTCGCCTGTCAACAATAACCTTGTTCGATATATATTGTCACTAAATTGTTGATGAAACCAACTTTTATTCATTGTTTTACCCGTACAGAGGAGGAAAATTGAGAATATTTTGAGTTCCAATACCATCATTTTGTAACCTGATAATGCTACTACCGCATGGAAAAGAATAACATTGGGCATAGTGATCTATAACGCATAATTTTACGAATCAGTTATGGCTCATTTTTATATTAAATCTTCTGTGCAAATCTGTGACAAGTTATACATTTATATCATCAATACACACTTATGACACGTATGCGAGCGACTTTGGTTTACATTTTAAGCAAAAACTATAAATATAGTCAACCAATCTTCGCATAAATCGAGAGATTACTACAGAAACGATAGAAGCCTCGATCGCCTTCCCCGAAAAGCTTCTAACATTTATAAATTTCAAAATATTTTATCTCAAACTTTAAAAATCGTTTTCCTCGAAAAGTGCTAAATGTCGCTTGCCATAAGATAGTGCAACAGCGACGAGATACTGCTATAACTAATGTGCTCAAATAAGATGAATAGAGGAGCTAAGCTGAATTAGGGAGCAGTTACCTTACGTTACACCAGCGATGCCAGCCTTCCAATTTAAATTGGATTCTTCCAGATTTTTTTTACAAAATCCAGTCAAACAGACAAATTGGAAAATCTTCCAGTTTTTTTTAAATTTGAGCCGGTTTTATCAGCTTTTTAATATTAATTTATTTAGTTTTTTCACAAAATTGTAACTTGATTCATCCAACTTTCAAGCGAGCGATGGAAAGATGACGAATATCCCAGAAAAAGCTTTTTTTTTTCCGTAACACCCACCTGAACTCTACTTATACCCACTTGTGAGTAAAACAGTTCGGGAATGTACATTTTCATTCAATTTCAAATGAATTTTACTCAAACATATAGGCAGTACATTGTGTCAAATATTTTGATTGAGCATTTGATTCATAGTTCATATGGACTGTGCATGAGTCATTCTCACGATTCTCAGTACAATAGCCGAACAGACAGACTATTCTTGTCGAGGAAGACGTAATTAAACACCAATGTTCACCCAATACGAGTTTCCCTTCAAACACTCAATTTTGTCCCATCCAGTGCGTTTTCCTAGTCTAGTCTAGTCTACACATACACAGCCAATACATGTAGGGATCCTGGAAAAATGAAGTTTACAATTTTTCTTGTCAATATTACTGTTTGTGACACATATGGAATGTGACACAATCATTAAAGCGGGTGCGCGACGATTGGCATAAATACGCTAGGCATAAGTACGTTAGGCATACATACGTTAAGCATAAGTACGTTAGGCATAATTAAGCTGACCAACTGTGGGCTAGGAAAAATCCGTACATATTTTATCTCAAAATTTAGAACACTAAATTTAGACTGTTTAGTATTTCTCTTGTTTACTATATTTTACAACAGGTAATGGGATTTTTAACAATGGTTTTAGGGGTTGGCACAGCGTATTTGGTAAATCAATTGGTTCAATTCCAATCCCCGCACACAGGGTTGGTTAGAGTTTTTTCAAAAGAGATTTTTCTACCACGACAAAGAGAAGCAAATGACCCTAATTTCAAAAACTCTATCATCGAAATATTTTCTGAATTCAATGAAATTGATGGAGCACAGAAATTATATGTCAGAGTTCCTGTGTTAGTATCCTGATCAGTTTTCTCCATGTACATTTGTTATTTAGGGGGTCTTCCACTCGCGAAGCTTTAATAACTGCCAAGCGTGGTTTGTAGATTTATACTGTCGTGTTTTGTATTGTTGGTCCAGGTGGAAGAACGCAAACTTACCGCGTAACCACTATTGAAATATCTAGGAATAATTAGTTTTTTCAAGTGTCCTTTGTAACGATTCCACTTTTCTGTACAGTGACATTTTTAAAGACCGTATCACAAATTCGAGGTGCCATATCGTGCAGTCGAATCTCGATTGTGCCATTATCCATAAACACGAGGATATTGAATTTGATTCTAACGCGTCACGATCAGCGACTTGTAGATTGTTCTGCAACATGATTTTATTTGCCTGGCGCAATCTATCGAAAATTATCATTATTGGATGTCTGATATGATAGCATCTAATAGAGGTGACTTTCGCAAGGCTAAGCTATGAAACCTGTATGTAAATATTCCAAAAGCTCAGACAAATATAAAGTCACTCGAAGTCACGTTCTTTGACCAGAGTTCCTCTTTTGTTTTTCATATTCACTAAACGATCACTTTGGCAAGAATTAAAGTATTACAGCGATTATTGTTCAAATTGGCACTTCCCAACAGATTCTACAATACAGTAATTCCTCCAAAATTCACCCAAAAATCTTTAAAATCTCAAAAGACCGATGAAACATTAAACTTTTTACCAGCACAGGCTCTGAGCACTTTGCACGACAAAGCAAAGCATTTCGATTCAAGCGCAATACTTTAAAAGGGCCTAAGAGTTTTTACAGGGTTTACTAAAAAATTGGCTTGAGATCTGTATTTTGTGCAGCAAAACACTTCGAGAAAAAATTGCAGGGTTAAAAAAGTTAAAACTACAAAAAAAAACTCATTCTTGGAAAACTTATTTTTTGTCAACGAAAGTCTAAAGAGAATGGAAACATTTGTTGTGGTTGCATCGCGGAGAAGTGATTGGTAAAGATGTTTTTCTTGTAACTGCTTTAAACATGTTTCTAAATTTCATACTAACTGGCAGACAAAAACATAATTTTATTACGGAATGTGATTCTTATAGATATTTTGAATTTTGTTTTCTTTCTTTATTTTTCGAGAGTTGTCCTTCTGGAACTGTAGAGCTGAGTTCACGGAAGGGCTCCCCATCAGAATCACTCATAACTGCTTAAGTTAAATTGCAGCAGGCCATGATTCTGATTGTGATATCAAGTGTACGGTTCAGTTATGCGGGCGTATGGGCTTTACGATCGCGTGGGAATGAGCGTTTATTGGTGTGTACTTGAGACCGCGTTAATGGGATTCGAAGTGCTGTACTGCCGTTCTACGCCCAATTGTCCCATGTTGCAAAACTGGCAACTGAGAAAAACGCGATTGAAGATGAAAATTGTATTAGCCATCTGGAGGGATACGGTGTAACAAATAAAGCTTTATTGTCCAAAATTACGTTCATGGCAATCGTTTTCATTATAATCAGTCCAGTTTTTTTTATTATAGAGATTCAATTAACGTTAGTTTTTAAGAAAAATGTTAAGTGGGACTGATATGCCGAGAAATCGAGCGGAAACCGGAAAGTTCTACGCATATCAGTCCCATAACGATCTATGTAAATGATGCTCATAACTCATTTTTTTACAAAAGTGTATGTCGTGAGTTTTTCTGTTACTCGGGAGATTTGTTGCTTTATCAAAATTGGACATAGGGTAAAGTACCTATTTTTACACTATTTAGAAGGGTACCTCACAAGATCATTAATTACTCTGCCTACACTCGATGGAGTGCATTAATTTGGCATTCACAACCTTGTTTCGTTCTTAAGAACCAATCTAATAACACAAATGGCCTAAAAACGATGAAATGCTAGTGTTTGATCGCAACTAAAGTTCCAATCGAGTGCTCCAATTGTCGCCCTACCATTTGATCCAGTTTGTTGAACAAAGATAGCAAACGCTGCACTAACCAATGGCTTCAAATGGGTAGCGTGATAATAGAAACATTGCGAAAATAGGCTCATTATCCTAGATGCGTTCGCCATGTTATGCAAGCGACGATAGTAATGAAGAGCTTTACAGGATTGTTCTCACTGCTGTGATTAATATTGCCACTGCCATTTTTAATGATCCTGTATTTTTCCATCAATTTTTTCAGTGCCCGACATCTAGCGTAATGTACTTCTTAACTAAACGCTACGTAATTTTTTTATTGCGCACTTTTTTGGGATTTTTGTTAGTGGGACAATTATGCGTAGAATATCAACAGTGGGACAAACAGACTTGGTATTTTTTCACGAAGTCTTCGAACAAACTTTATGATTTGGATGTGTTTTCTGAAAATATACATCAAAAAGGACTGTTTGGTTAAAAAAAGTGAAAATAACCAAAAAGCAACATGGGACAATTATGCGTAGAACGGCAGTGTAGGGGTCACTAAATTATTGGGGGCGTTTTTGTGTTAGCGAAATCTTGGGCGTAGTTGTGCGTGGATGATCGCGATTGTATGTTCGTCTTTGTGTACCATAGCGAAGGGCTCGGGCGTTTGTATGTTATTGTGTTCGATTGCGTGGGCGTTTATATGTCGCGTGTGTTGGCGTGTCACTTCGCATGCATAAATTCGATTTTAAAACCGGGTATCCATTTCATATTCGCGTGTGTTCTTGGATGATCGCACGGATCGTGAATCTAATACTTAATTTTCAGTGCATGGTTCAGATGCTAAATAGAGTAAGATCTCTATCACTATCAACTCTATCACTAGAGTTCTCGGTCATGTCTCCATTGAACGTATTGTCTAGTGGATATGAGCGTCATTTTTTTCTGATTGGTCCAGCTGAGGGCATAGGACCTGCTGCTAGAGCCAAGAGGAAGAACTTCAGGACGTAATTAATTCATGATCGCAAGTACACGAGCGTGTGAAGGCTCATTCTTGCGATCGCGTTCACGTTCACTGGAGTGCAGGCATGCACAAGAACGGTGCTGCATCGTGTACTATTCCTGTGCACTGGCTCATAATGTATCAGAGCTAAGTTCATTGAGCTAGCAAGTAGCACGAGCACCGCTGCTTCGAGCTATAGCAAAGTAGAAAAAATACAACGCGTTAATGTGAATAACAATGCTTGCATCCTTTTTTGCAGAAACTTGTCGCACATTTACCAGCGTATATTTTTCGCTTTGTCCTATTCTTTCGTTTAATGGCTTACTCTACTGCACCGTTCTAGCTCATCGGGTAGACTTACCGTGCTAATTCATTGAGCAAAATCGTGCCAGCTTGCCGAGCTAGCTCATCGTCCTAACCCGTTGTGCTAGCTCTTCGAATCCTACAGCTCGAGCACGACGGATACTTAGCACGAGCGTTGTCAGTGCTTTTTGCATTTCGTTCGTTCAAAGCGGCCTCTCAGCTCGTCTTAGGCTTTCGTGCTGTGTTTCATGCATCCCTGCCGGAGTGTTATCCTGTTATCAAGATCGTAAGCGTAGGTATGCGTGGATGATCGCGAAAGGCTCAAGCGTTTGTATGTCAACGTGTTTGTCGCGTGTGCTAGCGTGTATGAAACTTAAATTCGATTTTATAACCGTGTGGTTATTCGTATATTTGCGTGTATTCTTGAGTTATCGCGAGCGGACCCTGAAGCTGATACTTAATTTGCAATGTATAGTTCAGATACTAGAAGAGAGTAAGTTCTCCCATATCACTAGAGTTTCCGGTTATGGCCAAAGAGGCTTCCATGTAAAATAAAATCACCCCAATAACTGAAAAAGAAGTAAAAAATTCTCTTCTCGACAACTTACAGCAGTATATATGAACGGTTTTTGATAGAAACGAGCCTGATATACAACACAATTTCTATTATGCCATAATTTTATAAACGCACAATATTATAGTAAAAAAACTGCTTCTTTGCACAAGAAGAAATTGATTACCGAATATAAAAATAAGTGTCCATGCATTTTGCACTTATGCTCATCGTGTGCCTTGTGTGTAGCAAGCTGCCCGATCAGCTCATCAGGCTGAAAATCTAACGTAAAATTAAATACTCTATTGCACTTAACAGCCTCGTTACTGTATCTAATGTTCTTCGAGTATGTTGAAATTTTCGGTTCAACCTTTCAAATCAAATTAAAGGAAAAACCTATTAATCTATATATGTAAACGGAAAATTTGAAAAAAGTTCCTACTGCAGATTTTATTCGTATTATGTTTCAGAACTACAGAAAACAGTCGAACTGCAGCGATAATAATTTGGTTCCGAAAAAGATTAAAATAGAACATGTATCATACGGATACCTTCATAGGAGGCTAATTGATTTGAATCAAATGTGTACATCGAGCACTATACTTTTCAAAACGAAAAATAATCAAGAAAATTGCGACTTAGATAGAACGACTTGGCGGCTGCTAGACACTGAATTTCAAAATACCAACCAACTTGAGAAAACGGTTTAAACAAATAGTCGAGGCGGATAGTTCATTTTTTTCTTTAATATTAAAAAAATTCAATTTTTTCTTTAATATTAGAAAAAATCTTAAAGTTTACTTAGTCCCAAAGTTTATAAGAAAATTTACAAAAATCGATTTTTAGCACGCTTGTTCACTGGTTTCCTTGTGCTTTTAATTACATTTTTGGAACCTGGGAAACTAGTTTGCAACATTATTTAGTCTGTTTCCATTTGTGGAAGATTTTTTGATGTCCCGGAAGTACTTCCACTTCCACCGAGGTTGAAAATTCCGTGCAAATTCCGGACAAATCCGTGCAAATACTTTTTTCCGGACTCACGACAAAAAATCCGTACTGTCCTCCCAAATTCCGTACGGTTGGTCAGCTTAAGCATAATGAACGTTAGGCATCATGGACGATTGGCATAATATACGTTAGGCATAATGGACGATTGGCATAATGCGCGTTAGGCATAATGGACGATAGGCATAATTCACAAAAATATAACAATAATCGCAAGGCTTTCGTTAGAGATTTCGTTTGTTTCTTTTAGGTTAGGAAAAAATGACGCATTGCTATACCATACCTTCGCATAACTCTAGCGAGAGACTCCAAAATGAAAAATACCATGCGAGATATAAGGGTTTTACAAGTGTAGAGCTTTTTTTCTATTTTTCTATAGACGAGATGAAGAAAACATCCCTTCAGTTTTGATACAAGCATATTCTTAGCCTTTTAGAGTGTATTACCAATATAGCTGCATCCAAATATTTAAAAAAAGGAAAACAATGAACAGACTGTTGTAACGGCATTTAGTTGGCAAGGGACTGGAAGGTGAAGCTTATTTTTCAATATTAAGAGCCATAGTACTCAAGGGAGAGCAAGGAATTGAAGATCGGTTCCGACAGCATGAAACACAAAGTTACTTTACGCTCGTCCGGGCATACCGTAGACTCAGGTGATTCGCATTTCTAATGCCAAAAGATCCTGACTGCGGTAGCAAACAAAGGGTTAAGTCGCCGGGAAACTCTAAGCTTGCTCATATGACCCTTTCTACGCTTTTTTAAACTTTCTTCCTTCAACTCCTTGCTCTATCTTGAGTACTAAGGCTCTTAATATTGAAAAAATATACTTCACCTTCCAGTCCCTCGCTAATTAAATGCCGTTACCACATTTAACAAATTGACTCAATAAGTTGTTAACAAAAAAATGGGAAAAAATAATGAATAGACAATAAATTTTGGATCCAATGGAAACTGGCACTGTTATGTACAGGATCCACATTAGGCTACGGATTCTACGTTTGTGACGATACCTTTTTCGTTTCGGTAACTCATCACAGTACAGGAATAAACTCTCACATCAAAGAGTTCCGTAGCTCTATTTGTGATGGTCTCGAGAATACAGTCACTGTGCTTAAGAATGTGGGAGATAATCAATATAGAACCAGCAATATTCGTATATTCGTTGACTGAATTAGTAAATTGCATCATTCTTTCTTTCATGAGCTGTTCTTCTAGGTGATATATTTTCTTCTTGGACAATTACACCATGCATGCATGAACAACTAATCTAAGCTAATCCTTACATGCCCAACTTTTTTCTAGCGTTCACAGGGTTCAAGACACATGAAAAAGTCGCTTTGAAAGATACTTCTTTCGCAGTGCTGGAAGCTGCTCAATATTTACCTTCCGGTTCTAAGCACAATTCTCCTAGAAAATTTTCAATATTCTATATGCTAAGAAAAGATCGTCGAAGATACGCTGTAGCAGTTTTCAATAATAATGGAAAAAAATGAAGATGTATCAAAATTTCATTTATCAACGCTAACTGTCAATATCTCTGGTGGTACTGCTCCAGCAGAGTTATATCAGACTAATAGCAATAACTTCAGTTCTAAGTTCTAATAGTCCCAGTTACTGGTCTTCCTTATTTTTGTGAGTAAATTCTGCCTAAATTAAAAGTTTTAGAAGCTTAGAAATGTTTTTGTTTACAAACAACATGGGGGGTTGATGTGTTCTATTCATACAAAATAGACTGATTTTAAACAAGAGTATTTAGCTTATTTTAGAGATGTGCAATTTGTTTATTCGTTCAATCGATGTTCATTCGTTCTGCATCTTTTATTTTAGTGAAGATTTCTTGAGGTATATACAACAGAATAAAATGTTGATCTAGTTTTGTCAGCTTCCAAAGTAATTTAAATAAAATTAAACATTTGCGCTCTTACCACCCGAGGCTATCACCACCAAAAAGTTATTTCCTTAAAGGATTCTTCAATATGATAATTTATGCCTAACGTCCATTATGCCAATCGTCCATTATGCCAAACGTCCATTGTCCTAACGTACATTATGCCTAACGTATATTATGCCTAACGTCCATTATGCCAAACGTCTTTATGCCTAACGTCCGTATGCCAAACGTATTTATGCCTAATGCGGTACACCCCATTAAAGCGGCCAGGCCAACTGTGCAGCGTACAAAATAAAGATGATTCAAAATTATACGGCAATTAAATTATTCATTTAATGAAGAATTTAATCAACGAATCATTTTGAACCTTAAATAAGGAAGAAACGTGGACAACCGTACACAACCATTTCAATTTGGTGGGGGTTTGATAAATCGTTGGGAGTGACTTTTCTAAGAGGGTTAATGTCACTCCTTTGGTTCCTGAAATGAGGCAGAGGTATTTAGCCCTGCCCTGGCTAGTGAGCCTAGGTTATAGCTCCTTTATTCACTCGGTTTTGGATTCGAGTCGCCCTAATGTCTACAAAACTTATATAAAATTAATAGTTTCGAGTGATACTATTAATTTTTAGGCTAGTTTTTCTTTAGTGCAATAAAGTTCTTCCGCTAGCTCATTATCTAAATTGTCAAACTTATCGTAGATGAACAGGAAATTGTTCCAGAATTTAAAACCGATATTTTCTTGTGAGCCTTTTGAAGCTTCTATCAGTACCTAGAAAATAACCTCGTTGTGGATGGTTCAAGAATGGCATACTTATATGAAACAAAAAAAATTAATTTATCAATAATGAACATTTTTTGAAGATTTAAATTGTAAAAAAAATTTTCCTACATTTCCTAATACCGTAAGTCAGATGTCTGTGAGTAATCTATATTAAAATCTGAATAAACTTTTTATGCACAAAAAAAACATTGATATACAGTATTCAAATTCACAACAGATACAACCTGAACGAATGACGATACACATGCGTTTAGTAGGCATCTTGTATGCGTGGCTATTTATATAGTAAGATTCGTGTTAGTTATATTTCACATTCTTCAATAGCCATAATGGATTGGATAGATTAATAAAAAAAGGTCTTAACTGTAGACACTTTTTTTAATCAACATAATTATGATTCAAATAAATTGTCCACATTACAATAGAACTGAAAATACTTACGGAAACAACAAATAAATAATTGTACACCTTCAAACATTACCTAATCAAATTCTTCTTGTTACTAGATGTTTTGTTTGGCCTCAGCAAAGCCTTTGTTACTTATAGGCAGTATTTCAGCAAAAACATACCATTTTTCAACAGCTGTAAAAGCGGTAATGGGATTAGTCATTCATTAGAGTATGGTTTGAAAAACAATATTGTCGAAAAAATTACCAAAACACCAAAAATCATTTTTTGTTGTTTTGGCCAGGATTTGGTAGTAGTTACGCCTCTGTGCGTCGTATGCTTTTCATAGCAGACTAGCTAATACCCGTCGCGCGTTGCTGCGACTTTCAACGAAATAGGAGTAAAACACAATTTGTTCCGAAGCGCCATCTGGCGGGCAGATAATCCCCAACCAATAGCACACAAACACGCTCCATAACAGTTGTTTACTATGTATAATTTTATACGGCAATCGGTTCAGCCGTTTGGGCGTCCACATACATACATACAAACATGGACTTTTATATAGATAAATAGATAGCGCAAGGCAGCGTTTCGGGAAGCTAGATCCGACTTAGCAAGTCAGATTGGAGCTGTGCCGAGAAGTAGACGCCAATCCCTGGGGTGACGCGTATCGAGTCGTAATGACGAAAATGAAGGGTCGACGACGCCTGCCGAAATGTGCCCGATTAAACTGAAGACAGTCGTTGAGGGTCTTTTCCCGAAGTACTATCCAACTGTCTGGCCACCAACACCGTACGGCGAAGAAGAAGGAACAAACACGGACGATTGGCAAGTGACTAATGACGAGCTCGCAGAAGCATCGAAGCGCCTGAAATCAAAGAAAACCCCCGGTCTGGATGGAATACCAAACGTGGTGCTGAAAGCTGCGATCCTGGCTATCCGGATATGTTCAGGATGGTGCTGCAGAGAAGTCTAAACGAAGGCAACTCTCCCGAAATGTGGAAGGTCCAGAAGCTGGTGTTGCTGCCAAAGCTAGGGAAGCCACC
Organism: Topomyia yanbarensis; assembly: GCF_030247195.1. Lineage (NCBI taxonomy): Eukaryota > Metazoa > Arthropoda > Insecta > Diptera > Culicidae > Topomyia > Topomyia yanbarensis. Next base: position 89,026,336 of record NC_080671.1, read on the forward strand.
GGGCGATCCGGCCTCGTACAGGCCCATATGCCTGCTGGATACACTCGTAAAACTCCTGGAAAACATCGTCCCTAACAGGTTGACAAAATTTACGGAAGGCGAGCGCGGACTGTCCAAGGTGCAGTTCGGATTTCGCAAAGGAGCATTGGCAGTGGATGCAATACGGGCAGTGCTCGAGAGTGCCGAGAAGGCATCTAAATAGAAGCGTAAAGAAGATCGATAGTGCGCGGTGGTCACGATAGATGAGACGAATGTATTTAACAGACATCGCTGCACAGAATGAGGGTTTCTGACTAGCTATGCCAGATCCTGTAGAGCTACTTCCAGAGCAGAGTGCCGCTGTACGAGACGAGCGAAGGGTAGAAGTCAATGCGAGTCACAGCGAGCGTTCTCCAGGGCTCCATTCTCGGTCCAACTTTTTGGACCGGGGATGTACGATGGAGTCCTAACACTGCGGTTGCCCAGGAAAGTGAAAATCGAGGGTCTCGCGGACGATGTGTCACTGACGGTGAAGGGTGAAACACTTGAAGATGGGGTGGTGTCCGTGACGGAGACAATAGACGCAATCGAGAGCTGGATGAACGGGGTCAAGCTGTAAATAGCCCACCACAAGACGGAGATGTTGTTGGTCAGCAACTGCAAAGCGGTTCAGCGGATACAGATCGACGTCGGCAGGCACGTAATTGCATCGACGTCGCAGGCACGTGATTGCATGATAATCGCCGACAGGTTGAGCTTCAACAACCACGTCGACAACGCTTGCGAAAAGTCGGCGAAGGCCCGAGAAGCAGCAGGAGACGTCTGCTTTTTACTGTTTCGTCATCGATACTCCGATATGGGGTTCCTGTGTGGGGTGCAGCGCTGAAAACCAAGCAGAACCGTGAAAAGCTGAACAGGACATTCCGGCTGCTGGCCGTTCGAGTCGCGAGTGCCTACAGAACAATATCGTCGGAGGCAGTATGCGTTATCGTCGGGATGATCCCCATCTGCATCACCCTGGCGAAGGACGTGGAATGCTTCCAGCGGAGAAATGCACGTAACGCAAATAGACTGGTTCGAGCGGACTCGTTAGTTAAATGGCAGCAAGAGTGGGACAACGCAGAGAAAGAAAGGTGAACCCACCGACTCATCCAAAACTTCCATTTGACGCGATTTTTGTCCGGGCACGGATGCTTCCGGAAGTACTTGCATCGGTTTGGACATGCTTCGTTACCCCTTTGCCCAGAGTGTGCGACCATGCAGAAGACACCGGAACACGTGGTCTTCGAATGCTCTAGGTTCGAAGAAGCTCGAAAGGGGTATACCTGGTGTGACAATTTACAATATCGTCGAAGAGATGTGCCACGACGAGTAAACCTGGGACGCTGTGAACAGAGTGATTACGAGCATACTCTACGAGCTGCAGAGGAAGTTGCCAACAAGAAGGACCAACAAGAAGCCACAAAATGGGGTTTCGAGAGAAATTCCGCCGCCGGGGAACTCTCCGACTGTGTAGACTAGGTCCACCGCCAGAAACCAGTTGAGTAGTATGTGACGTAGCACCGAATTTAGGCCATCGGGGCGTCAGTGAACCGGATGTCAGGTTTTACCGAAATCGCCGGATCAACCTTGACACTCAACCGGATAGCTCGTGAGTAGGCTAGATCCTCCGCCTGGGATTAGATCGAGTAGACCGCGTCGAATACCTAGCAGTGGGTCCCTGGAGCACCAGTGAACCGGAAGCTATGCTCCACCTGGAATCGGTGGACGGACCTCAGCACCTACTAGCTGATCCGTTGAGTAGGCTAGGTCAACTGCTCGGGACTAATTCGAGTATATCGGGACGAAGCAGGAAGCTAAATGGTTTACAGAAATGACCATCGGAATCGGCAGAAATCTACCGCTCGGTTTCGGGAGAGCCTCTTTCGCCGGGGAATTCTCCGTCGGAGTAGGCTAGATTCATCGTCAGAGACTAGACCAAGTAGTCCACAAACAAGTAAAGGCGGGAGCTGAATGGCTCATCTTGGAAGTTTAGCGAAATGGAACAAGAGGGAGTCAAAGGGCTCAAGAAATTGTGGTGCTAAAACCAAAGAAGAATCGGTATCGGGAGAACTTCCTTCGCCGCAGAACTCTCCGTCCGCGTAAGCTAGATTCACCGCCGGGGACTAAACTGAGTAGACCGCGGCTAGACATCACCAGTCGCGGGTCGTCGGGACACCAGCGAACCGGACGCCCAGCTCCACAGGAATTGCCAAACTGACCTCGAAACCTGGATGGTTGACTCGGTTTCGAGGAGGACTTCTCTTGCGGGGGAATTTTCCGTCGGAATATGCTAAGTCCACCATCGGGGACTGGACCGAGTAGTTCGCGAACAAGTCGGGAGGTCAACGAGTAAATGGTGCTGAATTGTACGAGAACGAAGTTGCGGTGCTAACCGTCACAAGGGAGCCGGGTCGTGGTGCTGAATGGCATAAGCGAGCCCAAGGGCTCGGTGAATTAGACAATCTGAAGTTTGCCGCCCAGATTGTCCTCCTAGGGAGGAGCACCAAGTCTCGACTCACAGCCAGCTTGCCGACTGCCATGCAGAAATTGCCAGTCTGTGTGGATGGTGGAGAACTGGTGGTGTGTTGAGAAGTGGGGAACGAGATAGTTGATGTATTTCGATTTAACGCTTCATTCGCACTCTCTCTCTCCCCAGTCGGTGAGTTACTTCTTGGAAAATCGAACATGTGTTTCTCCTGTACTCTGTTCGCTAAGACACGAGTGTAAATCGGCGCTGTTCGTAAATTGGCCATTCGCTAGTTACGTACACTCAGCTTATCCGAAAAGCTTCACTCGCGATGAGCGCTCGTGGTGATGTTTGTTATGTGTAATATGTTGATGCAAATGACTGGATTTCGTTTCAATTTGCCGTCTGAGGTGTGAATCAGGTATAGTACGATTCAAACGAATCTTCAACGCGCAACAAAACGTCAACTCACCTCACCGTTCGTCGGGATAAATTGAATAACTTTCTCGTTTCGCAACTCAAAATTTTCCGTGGCATCGATGTGTATGAAGGTCTCCATAGAAACTGCATGTAACTAATGGCATTGTCGATTTTGACAGTGCACTACACCGGTGCTACACTCATTCAAACTTGGGTGTAATCAGTCTATCTCTTTCTTTGCACTACACCGGTGTAGCACCAAGAAAAAACGAAAACGCATAATTTTAACTTTTTGTTGACGTACTGTACCACTAACAAAAGACTGAGGGATCGGGATCAAACAAACAGTTTGGATACAAGTACATATACACACCTAGAAAAAATAGTGTAAATTCACGTCTCCTGACCCTGACATATACGAGCATCAAAAATGACTTAGTTTTACGATTGATTTTAATTTTACATGACGTTTAATTTCGTAAATCATGTAATTTTACTCCACATACAGCGTTTGTTCTGAATGGTAGGAAGTGTAATTTTATGTCATTGCGCATGTAGAGCATATGTTTCATGTAAAATTAAACGGAACACGGTAATTTTCCATCATATCGTAAATTACGGTTTGTTGAATTGTGTCATGTTTGCAATTACGTCAACGATAAAATTCAGATTTTTTTGGTGTGTAGATTTGACTGAAAAGGTGTCTTAAAACTGAGTTCAAAATCCGGGTCAATATGACCCGCTAACACCTTATTCGTTACAAAAAGTTTACACCTAAAGAAGGTTAAAAGAAAAACAAACTTGTGAGATAAAAAAATGTAAACATCAGCTGTTACCTGACAGCTAGGGAAACTACACGCACACATTCAAGCCTGCACTCGATTTTCACTGGACTGTTCCATTGACACCGTGCCAGTGCAAAACACCGGCGCGGTATCAGTGCGATCAATCGAAAAACCTATATGGCTGGCTACGTCCTTGGGGCCCTACCGTACGTCTTCTTGGGGCCATCAATGTCCATGGCTGAGTAGATTTTTCAAAACGACGGAGTATTCCATTTGAGCTTGTTGGCCCTGCGAGATAAATTCAATTCAATGCATATAATTAATTTAAAAAAGTTGCTCCCCGTTCTAGCAAATAAATCAATTTATGATTTTTCATCAACATTTCTAAACATCGCACCCTAGGCAACATAGGCAAATATGCGAGTTAACGCGTCAACAACAAACCACAAATCGGCCAGAGCTACAGGCCAGTGGATGACTATTTCTAACTACACTATAGGCCAACCTACAGTTCCCAGTCACACACACGCACGTAAGTGATAAAAATCATTAACACTGTTCGAATGTCCACATCGGATGGCATATGGCTTCGAACATATGGACCAGATTGACAAGTGCTGCAAAAAAGCGACGTGCAAATATGGAAATTGATTTGCAATTTCATATTCACTCGCCAACCGGCTTTGGGTGGTCCAGTTTATGCTCGGAAACAAAAACAGGTACAACGTCGTTACTGTGTTGCCTAGTTTCAGTGGCAGAAATACGAATTTTATTGACAGTGCATCAGTACGTATCAATTCCCAAAACTCCTCAAACAACAGCTCCGCTGAACTCAATCGCATCACAAAAGATATACGTTGGAACAACTCTGTACAGGAGGGACGAAGTCCGTATAGTTGAAGAAAAAACGTCCCCGAGCTGCGCGGTGACAAATCAAGCTTTCCTATTAAATTGATTTGTAGCCTAGTTGAGGGCAATTTATAATCATCGCGAGTCATTTAGCTGGTTTCGATCTCGAGCAAATTGGAAATAAAAACATTCTCCATTGCTCGTTTCAACTGACATATGTATACATACGTGTACTTCTCTGAAGTAAAGTGATTAGATATATGAGTTTCGAATCTTGCTTAAAGAGGGCAGAAAATTCCATTTAAAGATTCACATCCCCACAATTTTTGCTTCTTACAAAGTAATCTGGAAACATACGCTCGATTGAAGTAATCCAGATTGCTGCCAGAATGATAATAATTCAATATTCGGCCGTCCACAAATGCACCCATCACTCGCTGTAACTCCAAATACTAATCCCCCTCAAAATAAATTATGCAAACACTAACCTGTTTTAACGTCAACCTAGCCGTGTACCGCAGATCGCTGCCTTCCCGCCTGAACCAGACGTGCGGTTTGTCGCGGATTATGAAAACTATGTCGGCAGGTATTTTTCCTTTCGTCTGGTCGCCCTCCTTCTGGAAGGTAACCTTGGTGCCCGACTTCCAGCCCGGCCGGACCGAAATACTGACATATTTGTCCTCCTTCTTGGAGGTACCGTCCGGTTGCAGTACCCTCCGAGAGATTTTCATCTTCTTAACACAGCCATGGTAGATCTCCTCGAGCGTCACGTACAGATCGTGCTCGATCGGCGGATCCTGCACCTTTTCCTTCTTGAGTGGTGAGTGAACGTTGAAAGAATGTGACCTGGTTTTCGAAATGACATTAAAACGTCTGCAGTCCGACGTCAACCGATTCTGACGACTTACCTAAATGCTCCTCCCAGCCCGTGCCGGTTCCCCAGCCCGCCAAAGGACGTGAAAAATTCATCGTCATTGAACAGACTGTCATTGAATAGACTATCATTGTGCATATCAAAGAAGGAGGCGAATGGATTACTAGAACCGAAAAACTGTGCAAACGTCGCCCGCGGATCACCGTGGAATTCATATGTGAAGTTTTGTGACGAATTTGTAGTACCATTCGACGCCCCTGTTAATTAATTGGAAGAAAACAAAAACAGTAATAAAAACCTGTAAAGACGTTTAATAATTCAAACTTACTTCCTTTCAGTCCATCCTCCCCATATTTGTCATACAGCTCTCGTTTCTTTTTGTCCGACAACACCTCGTATGCCTCGGCCACCTCCTTGAACTTCTCCTCGGCACCCGGGCTTTTGTTTTTGTCCGGATGGTATTTCAGTGCCAGCTTTCGGTAGGCCTTCTTGATGTCTTCATCCGTGGACCCTTTCGGTATGCCCAGGGTTTTGTAGTAGTCTTTCCCCATGGCACCTATTTTGACGGCTTTGTTGAACTAATTCAAGGTCGCAAAAATTCTATACTTGAGGTCGCAACACCTCGCTCCACTTGATGCCACCTGGCCCGATGGAATTGCAACAGCCCGCGATCTTCCCTTCCAAAATGCACAGCCGTGACGAAATGTGCTCTGGAATAGAAAAGAAGAAGAAGAGAATAGCGTAACGACGGTGTAAGCAATGAAGGTAATAAATCTGCGATCTTGTTTCGTTCACAAGTTAATTTAGACACTGGCACTAGCTAGTCGAAGAACCATTAGAGAGACAGACGCGTTGAAAAAGTAAATGTTTTACGTCAATGTTAAGTGCTGTGACGTGCTTTCAAAAAATTTGTTTGCAAAGGTACGGACTAAACTTCTGTGTGACGCGCATTCATCGCTTTGTTTCTTGACATATCCAATTTCGATGGGATACTGGCCAAAAACGTGTGCCATAAACATTTGTTTCCTACTGATGGACAATATGTACATACTGTATTGAGTGGATGTTAGCAACTTTCAATATGAAAGGAATCGTTGGAACCAACCCACATCCGACACAGATTGGCACATTTCTGAAGCTCTAGAATAAGGTTAAACTGTTTCTAACATTTCGATGTCAGCAATAGCAAAAACATATCCCTAAACGTTTCCTGACCCAGGATTGATGATTTCTGGTCCGGGAGCAAAAAATGGTTCAATACCTTTATGGCATGTAGATACAATTATTTGTCGCGTCAGGGATGGAATGAACCTCGGATTAAACAAAGAGATGAACAAAAACGCTCTTTCCACTTTCCATACAAACCACCGCTCTTCTCTTTTATAATATACATCTTCACTCCGATGTGTGTTGCTCCCATGTGTGCATTCTACTGCTTAGCTCCATACACAAATGAGTAGAAATAAAGAGACTCTTTATTATATATGTTGCGGAGACAATGAACAGTATCCGAATTAAGTAATTTATTCCTTGATGACGAAACACAATATTGAAAAATTCTTTTAGTGATCCAGCTATGACTCAAATAAACTGGCAACACGGTCTGCTCCGAAAAACTGTTTCCTTCCGATAGCACTAGTTTACAGTAAATTAGTCAACCAAATGCGCTTCGTATCTATTTTGACCTTGTTTTAATTTTTTTTTTTTTAATTTGTTTCTTTGACACAGCTCATAGCGGTAGCTTAACGGAGCCGTGAACCTTTCATATGTTTACATTATGTAAAAAATAAAAATGCAAACAAATATTATTGAACATATATTGGATCTCGTGCGCACAACTCTTATTCGGAGCGGAGACATTCTTTCGTGGGGGCGAAACATTTGTCTGCTCGCGTACTGCGCTGAGGCATCATTTTTTCTCTCTCTTGTCTTTCACATCCAGGACATCATCGTTGATGCTATCTTGGTGCCATGGTGCGCTGTCTGATATCAATTCTTACACCTAGGAGTTTTTTGTTCTTTTTGTAAACTTTACTCATGAAGACAAGAATAATCCAATACTACTTTTGTTCTCGAGGCAATGCACTCTAGATCGAAAGACCTGTTGTTCACTTGGATCGACTCTAGTTAGGGTTCATAGAACCGACGCTTTCTGGCGAGAATTTTATTGCAAAAGTTTGTCATACTTCAGTCTCTCACCCAGAACAGAAGGAAAAAATATTCTATTATAGCCAGGTCTGTGCGCAAGGGGCGGATCTTAGGGGTTCAAACACCTCCCATGAGGGGTATGAATTACTTTTAAAAATTTCTTAACTATCTGTTCAGAAAAAAAATTCTGACAGCCTGACACATAAAACATCATTTTGAGGTCGGTTCTCTAGAAACAAGTCGTTGAAGAAGCCCAAGAAAAAACCTTGCGAGGGTGGCTTGAAGGGGATGTAAGACAAGTTGGACGCCATCTCCGCACCGGTTCACGTTTCGACAAGTTTCGATATTACCAACAGTTATGAGTAAATCAGTTACACAGCAAAGCTCAGAAAAGCTCGAAGTCGGAGAAAATTGGGATATGGTTGTTTGGAGAAATTTCACCGCCGATGATTTCTTCTTCGGAGCGGCTGACAGCTCACAAAAATGGACATCGATATCGGGAGAAATACCGGCGCCGTGCAGCCCGAGAATGTTAAGAAACCCTGCGAAAGTGGTTGTAAAGAGATGTAAATCATTATGGTCGGCACTACCGGATCGGTTCGTGTCAGGTGACGATAGTGACCAGACCTGTGCAAATCAGTTGTACCGCGAAGGTTGGATAGCAAGTAAAAAAGAGTCAATGAAAAAAAACAAGAACGAATAACACGAAAAAAAAGAGTAAGAGAACAATCGCTACGGAAGTAGTACCTTACGGTTGCCCCGGATGGATGAAGATTGCGAGAAACAAGAGGATTAGTCTTTTTTTTCCTTTTTTATTTCGACTTATGTAGTCACAATTTCTTTTTTACATTTTAACGACATTCAATTAGCTAGAGAATACTGGGTAGGGAAAGTTATGAAAATTAGAGCCGTAGAACTCAAGTGAGAGCAAGGATTTGAAGTATACAGATCGGAAAACTAGAAGTGGCAGGGTCATTAGAACAGGCTTGATATCTTACGGGCTTAACTTTTGTCTTCTGCTGATGAGGGTCGAGCTTAGGCAGCATAACTACGAATCACCCGAGCTCACCAGCATGTGTCTTGGCATAGGCAGACTTGTCCATCTTTACCGCGACAACCGACTATGGACTATAACTCAAACGCAAAATTATGACAAAAATATGATCATGAAAACTTTGCGACTTTTATATAATGCTTGTTATTTTGATAAATACAGTAAAGACCCGTTTTTATCAGCCCCTTGGTGAATTTTACGCTGATAAAACAGGGACATTGATAAAATCGGGACATATATAAACCGAAGATCTTAAAATATTCTTTTTTGTTCCTTAGATGTAGTCTAGAAACCTTTTCTGATTATTTACTTTAAGTTCCCCTTAAGGGGATCTGACAGCGCAAAATTAAAAAAAATATTTTTATTTTTGCATTTTTCGGATCTATAAGATAAGAAATACAAGCCCAAGAAAGGATTTACTCGAATTCAACTTGGTTCGTCTGCTAGAGCCCATCAAACTACCAACTATCAATTTTCATATGAAGCTGATAAAGTCGGGTCAAAAAGCTGATAAAATCGAGGGTAGATAAAATCGGGGGCTGATAAAATCGGGTCTCCATTGTACTGGGTATAATGAGTCCTGGTTTTCGGTATTCGTTAGCTATGTTGTAATCACATGCTGTGCTGCAAATAACTCAGTTTGTTTACATTTGTCTCTAAGGACCATTTGAATCAGCACTCTTGAAATACTAAAAAGAACAATGTCGAAATACGGAAAAGTGTAAATCATTATTTGAAGAAACTTTTGCCCATGTATTTTCAACAGATCATGTTGTGAGCATCCAATGACAGTGACGAAACTTATTCATTCTTATCTAAACTTGAATGCAGATCACATATAGTCAAACAACGCTGATTACAAACTCAGGTCAGATCCCTATTAGGATCGAGGTTAGGTACTAATTGAGCGTCGGTTACGGAAAATTCCAAAAATGAATTGTTATTTTATTCATGGTAGTGCTAAATACACAAATTTAAGAAAATAGCGGTTTCATTATTTTCGAATAAATACTTTGAAATTTCCAGTTACGTACAACGGAAGTTATATTCGTTAATCTTCCAATACCACCTTGCTGACCGATGTTCTGAAACAGGCCTTCATATGTTACATTTCTATTCAGTTCGTCCATTTTATAAGGCACTTTTGCGTTAGGTTGGCGGTGACTATTTCTTTGTTTTCCATTTCAAATTTCTTAAAACTAGGGGTTTGCAATTTGAAATAATTACTATATTATAAGAAAGGGAGGCGATTTTGCAGCTATCTTAAAGCCAAAAGGTAGGTTAGATATATTCCTTATTACAAGCTTTGCATAGTACCGAAAATACCGGTACTTATATCGATTCAATACCGGTATTTCAGTACCAAAAATTGGATGGTATTCCCGATATTTTCGGTACCGGTACCAGGTTCAATATCGTATTTTAGTGCTGCTTAAAGGCCTTTGGCGAAATATTCGGCTGATATACTGCCTACTCCTGCCCCTGCCAGCGTTAGGGGACAACGTTTGCACGCATTATGCAACTGTTAACAGCTTGTCGTTTGAAAAATCCTACGATGTACGCTCAAAACACTTAATTGCATACTTTAAAAGTCCTAACAAAACGTTAATATTATGGGTTCGATATATTTCAGGTTGTCATTTCATTCTGAGAGGTGAAAATGTCGCGTTAGGGGACAACAGAGCAAAATATTGATTTTCCAACCCACACTTGTATTTATCAAAAAACCTGCTCTATCTGAAACTTTGGAGCATCCATTTGTTCTAGGAATTTTATCATCAATAGTCACAGAACAATACTGCATACTTAGATTTTCGTGCTTTCATGAAATTTTTTTCACGGCCGTTGCAAACGCTGCGTTAGGGGACAACACCAAAATGAACACAAACGGTCGCATATGAAGTGTTGTCCCCTAACGCGACCGAAATGTTTGTTGAAGCTCGAACAAAGCGAAGTATATTACCTCTAGACATGTAAATAACTCAAAACAAAGATTTGAAATGCCAAATTAGATATATTTCTAGTTTCACCTTCATGTGTATTTGACAATATATAGAAGAGATTGTAGACCAAAATCGCCACTTTCTAATGGTTCGAAAAAGGTGGTTTCAAGTAGTTTTGGTAAGTTGAATATATTATTGACATCGGAAAATATATTAAATAAAATTAACTGTTTATTAGGGTGACTCAATAATTTTTGATTTTGTTGACCAAATAAGTTTCTTCAAGCAATTTTAATGCGCTGACTTTGTTTTTTGACTTTATAAAATCTTAAAAATAAAATTGACTGTTGATTAGGGCAGATCAAAAAACGTCATTAGGGTGGTTCAATATTCATTTTCTTGTTGCGTTAAAAATAAACAAATGTGACACTGAAGCAAGTCAGCAAAGGTAAGACTGTCAAACGATTATACTCATTCAAGCAGTTATGATATTTACATATTGTATATAATGTCGCGAAAAACCAGTAATACGGTTGAAGTAAAGGTTTCGAAATAGAATATCGCTCTTCCAGTTCAACCTCTGGCGTTTGTTCAACCGTTTCTACTCATAGATCTGCAAGAAGACACTTCATAGTTATGATTGCGGAAATTAATTAAAATGCAGCCGTTTTACGCGATTTTTGGAAAAGAAGGGAAAGACACAGCTTTTGGAAAATTTAGATATATTGCAGTATTAAAAAATTGTTAAAGATCTGCACACAATTGCGGTCTTATGGGTCAGCTGGCCGGCTTTTCAATCTAAATGATAGAAAACTGGAGAATTTCGTGAAATTGTATCTTTTATTTGCGAATTCTGAGAAATGCGTATCCACGATAAAATTTTGACTTCAACGTGCTATCAAAACATTAAAAAACTGTATTAAACTACGATGTTTGGTTCATGTAGAAGAAAATCAATTCCGAAAAGACAAACCGTGGTTTGTTCCAAGTGGTCAATAATTATAAACTGTGCAGTCCTGTTCCAATTTTTTTCAAAAATTTCTCCACGGTGATTTAGTAGGAATCGTAAATCTCCGCCATCGTTTAATTTGTTCTGCTCCCAAGCCCAGTACGTCAGAAAAATTCGATCAAAAATGTCCATTTGCACTAAAAAGATACAAATTTTCAAAAATTTCACAAAACTTTGGTTTTAAACTGTGAAGTCCCGTTCCATTTTTTTCAAAAATTCCTTCACGGTGATTTAGTTGGAACCCCAAATCCCTGCCATCTTTTTATTTGTGCTGCTACCAAACCCAGTTCGATGGTATTTTTTTTCAATCGTAGGGCATTACAGTAAAATTTTCGTTTTTCGAATATTTTTTCAAAAATGTCCTTGGATCTAAAAAAAATTATAATTTGTTTTCAGCGGTTTTCGTTTGTTTTGAGACTAGAAGCTGATGTTTCATGCTATTTTTAGACATATTTCGACAAAAAATTTGTTTCGATTTTCAACATTTCATTTTTTCTTATATTATGAAAACAATATTCAAACGCCGCACCCCCTTAATGATGTCCGATTGAGCTAAAAACTTGCATAGATTACTTTTTCGATGTAATAAGCATTTTATGCAAGACTTTAAGCGAAAATTTAAGATGACCATTTTCATTGATACCTTGCCTCTTGAACACCCCTAGTTCTCTATACAAACTTTGGTTTTAAATTGTGAAGCCCGGTTCCAATTTTTTTCAAAAAATTCTTCACCAGGAGTTTCCTGGTGGGTTTCCCAAAACTTTCGCCATTTTTCGTTGTGCTCCCCGATCGTGTGTTGAACAGTGTTATCCCGTCAATTTGAAAGAATATTTAAGGAGGACAAGTGAGTGTTATTCCCTATGACCAAATTCTTCCATGCGCTCTCATACTTGTTTGGCATATTGCGTTCCATTCCATATCTTTGACCCCTGTTCTAAAATTGTTGATTTATCCTTAGATTGTTTATCCATTGATAGATGTAATAAAAACTCGATTATTTTGCGATATTATAAGGTAGGCCTTCCCCTTAATGGCATAACCCCCCCCCCCCCGCCTCCCACTCTCTTTCCACCCCTTAGGACACTCATACCACTGCATGGCTGCGCTATTTCTGAAATAGGTTGCTTATATCTTTGATGTCTATATCCTGTTCTGTAGGCTCTGAAAGTATCTCTGCAGAAGGATTTACTGTACTGTAACGGAAAGCGTTGGGGGACAACACTTCAGTGCACCCCTGTGAAAGAACGATTTCAGAGTTTGTTATATACAAATAGCACATTTTTATAAAGGTATTGATGAGTACTAATAGCTTCTGAAAATATTTCATAGATATCGTGCATTGTTTTCGTGAAAAATTGAAAAAACATGATTTTTGCGTTAGGGGACAACGCAAAAATGGTCAATTTTTGTCCACCTTTTATCCGGCAATCCATTCACTCAAAAAATCTACGTCCAAAGATGAAATCTATGTACAATATGTATACAATAAAATGGCATTTAAAATTAATCCAAATTAATTTTATTACGAACATATCGGTGTGATACGGGAAAATCTATTCAATTATTAAAAACGAGTCTTAAATGTATTACTGGTTTTTATCGACGAGCGTCATAAAATTCTTTTAAAAAATTTCTATATATCTATGATTTGGGAGCCTTAAACCTATACCAACATATTTCAGAACAACTTTTACTTATATTAGAACCCACAGGTTGAAAAAAAAACGAAACAAAAACAGGGAATAAAAAGTTTTTTCTCGTTCTTTCTTTCAAGGTCTTTCTGTCGCATGCGCCGTTTGATTTTTTTTGCACTACAGCGTACGTTCCAGGCTCGAACTTCTGCCTTTAGAAGATTTGGAAGTTACTTTGCTCCAGCGCGCTTGGCGTTTGATCCATTTGGGAGTAGGCTAATCTAACTGTTATTTGGTGTTCTTAAATTGAGAGATTTCTGTTGTGATTATACTGATAATTGGATGCAAAGTTTTGATCATATTTTTTAAACTATCATTAGATGTATACTAAATTGAAACAAATCATCGCAATGTACTATATCATTTTATGGCTCGAAGGTTTTGTGCCCTTTAATTTGTTTACGACGACATGCTCAAACCTCGGAAGCTGATAAGGTTTCCTATGCTTACAATGTGTCTCATATCATATTTGTTTTGATTTGGAATTTATTAATTAGAGTAATTTCCAACTATAACCGGCATTAAAATGGCATCGGTGACTACCGTATCTAGCTTATAGCTATAAGGTTTATAAGCTTTACAATAAAGCCTCCTATACTCATATACGACCTGTTTTAATGCTTAAAATTCGTAGTGCTTATAAGCATTAGCAAAGCTTGTATAAAGCTTATAGACATTTGCAAAGCTTGCATAGAACCTATAAGCATCGAAAAGCTGTTATAAGTTGAATATAATGCTTGCTTTAGTGCTTAGTGGTTACTTGGGTACTGTCATCATTGGACAGAAAAGTGTGTTGAACCTATACTTTTCTGTACACTCGCACCTACGCTAGTTTGGTGTCCGGGTGAAGAAAAAAGGGTAGATTGGTCTTTTCCAGCATATTCGCCGGGAACTATTACTGAGAGTGTATTGAAATTGACTTGCCTTTTGATCGATTACATTTCGTGTTCCACAGTGGCTTTCGGTTTCGCTGGAATCTACATTGTATCGCGTATTTTAAAGAAAATACCGATGCGGTCATCACAGAGCCAAATCAAATTATTCGAGAATGAGCGATTTTTTTCTTCTGTAAGCTCCACACACGCTGCTTCTTCACACAATGCATACAAGTCGGGTGTTAGCGTCGATGGATAAAGAACGCTTCTTATTGTGGTTGCAGTTGAAAACTGGAAAATCCAACCAGCGACAATCGTATTTTCTCTGGTTCTAAAGAATGGAATCACGTCGGAAGAAGTGCGCTGTATTCATGGATATCATTGATTAGCACTAAACAAGTGAAAAAAGCGATTGTCACTGGTTGGATTTTCCAGGTTCAACTGTAACGACAATAAATTCCATTTTCTACGCAATCTATCCGATGAACAATGGTAGCAGAGTTCAAAGCGCGGGTTACGTATCTTAATGTAATCAATTTCTCGTTTTTAAGTCTTCTTGCGCTACAAATCATAGAGTCAAAATAGAAACGATGTAGCTTTGTTGTCCGACAAACAAAGACAATTTTCACAGGTAAAACGATCAACAAACAACCATCATATACATATCACGTATTATCCTTCTTTTAAAATATGTCGTAGTTCTTAACTGTTTGGAAGTCGGATAGTGCACTGAGTGCACAACGCTCTGCAATTCAGGTGAAATCCTCTTAGGGCTTCAGACGATCGCCTGAATATCTGTAACAGCGCGACTTTTCACTATTTACACAATTATTTCACTATTAAAACCAAATTTATCTATTGATACGATGTGTGCAAATAAATTTAGCAACATTTTTTACCTAAAAATGTTCCACCTTGACTGAACCCATTTATGCACCAAAAGAGATTCTACGATGTCGTAGAGCAGTGAAGCATATGTTTCTGGAATCAAGATACAGCTCGACGTTTGTTTTGCTCCTGTGTATAATGCAATTGCTTTTATTATTCACTACCTACACACTTTCGCAAAATGCAAACTCTTCGTAAACTACTTTCATTAGTTAACTCCAAAACAAGTTGCTCCTCGTGGTCCATGTGATCGTAATCGTAACCATTTTCAACTTCACAATTCCGAAAGGAATGTTCACAAATGATATCTTTATTGTGATTTCATCCCACCATTTCGGCCACTTCACAATAATTAGGCAATTATCAACAACGGCATCATCAAAAGCATCATCGCCGTCAGCAACAAGGCAGCACCGGGCTGCTCTCACCAATTCATCGAAAACTAGCCGAGCTAAACGTAGAACAAATCGCGCAGCAACGTTCTCACAGACACCACACACCGTGGGATTGTTATTATTATCGCGGAAAATATTTATAGCATAAATGTTTGTTTTATTTTTAGATCGCTTTCGTCAGATTTTCCCTGCGAACACCAAAAAAATAATAAAACTGCGGAAAACAGAAAACAACCACTTCTCATTAGAAATAGTCCAAATAACCACAGACACGAGAGATATGCCGCTACCGGATGAGAAATGAGAATCTTCACATTTGCGTTATTTTTATTTCAAAGGTTCCGATGTCGTCCTTCATCAATGAAAAAGTAATCGATCCTGATATTGTTGAGTTCTTTGAATTTTTCTTAACATTGTTTTTTTTGTATTTGTCTTAAAGGCACCTACCCGACCCAGACTGTTCCAGATACGCAGGCAAATCACCAAGAAGTTATTTTTTCTCAACACCGCTTGACGAACTATTACACGAATCCTATATTTATTCTGCTACTATTTCCCATGAAATCACAACTATTGACTGACCTGTTGGTGCCTAGCGAGATCACTAAAGTTAACTTCTGCTTGCGATGGATGGAAAATGGTGTACATATTTGTAACAACACGGCAAAACACTTCCTCACCAACACCGACCAATATGACTTGGGCTGGGGACACGACAAACCGGCAAACCTGGGACGTCGGATCGGGGTGCGAAAACAAACTTTATTTCATTGGAAAATTCTCACACAAATTCGTGGTACAAAACGGACACACTGAAAACACACGCTGACGACCCGCCGCGTTCTGGTAGATAGGTGAAAAATCTGATCGAATCTGACCGTAGACACCGACACATTAAAGCAAAACGCACGTGAGAAAGGAAGATCGACAATCAGATCAGATCTGGTGGAGGTGCAGGTATGTGTTAGAGACAGAAATTCTGACAGATATCAGAATGTAAATAAATGAGTGGGAATAAATGGGACAGTGGCTCGTTAGAGATACAGTCACATATGAATGAGGGAAGGTCGTTGATCGCTCGCGGGAATGTTCTCAATGTGATAAATGGGTAAGTCAATGGTTTTGCAAGCCTGACGTATGATCGAGACACTAGAAGAAAAATTGCTAATGCCAGTACGATCGAGGAACTAACTCAGTAACTGTTTTGTACGCTAAGAATCAAGTACTAGTGCAATTCATGAAAACTTCAAAAAGAAATATAACTAACAGCAACAGAATCGACACGAAGATATTCAGAAAACTTTTCAGTTTTCTGAATGCCTCCGCGTCGAGTTTTTCCGAATTCGGTTGTTATAGTTATAGTTTAACTATCAGAATCAGGAATTAGAGTATATTGGCCTACATAGCACGTTCCCTGTATGTAGTCGGGGATTTGTGCCTTGTCGTATCTTTTCGTCATTTCCTGAGCGGAAGGAAAGGAGAAGGAGGAAGTAGAATTGGAAGGGAAGGAAAAATAACAGCCCAAAAACAAAACCAAACAGCAGGTAAGTCAAACTCACAAGTAGTTCAACTCGCCAACGAGTAATTCTAAAGCTCTTTACCACATTGGATAAGAAACTAAGCGCTACTGGTGGGCAGTTACATATCAGATGATATGAGGTCCCGTAGTCGGATTCACAAAGATCACGTGAAAAAGACTCAGCGCGCTGAATAGTTGCCATGTGATAATTGAGTTTGAAGTGGTCGGTTAAAACACTGGTCAGCATGCCGCAGTGGAGCTTCGCAAAATGTAGGAGATTTTTGGAAGTCACTGGGAACGGTTGTCCTAGAAACGCCTTTGTTTGGTAACACATTTGTAGATTTCTCCAAAAATTGCGGTGCTCGGACGAAGCCCAGGACCGTATTTTTTTCTCTTATCCAACTTGTCGAAATTGACAGGGCGGGCTCAGGACCAACGAAATCAATCGCTTAACCTGCCCTGGCCAATTCGTCAGCTCATTAATTTCCAGTAATACCGGAATATCCGGGCACCCAGACTAGGTAAATAGTGATGACAATGATTATTTCTTCGATTTGGATTTGGCATGCGATCAGTAGCTTGAATCGTGATCTGTCCGAGCTAAGGGCCTTGATTCCGCCCTACGATCGGACCAGAAGTTTATAACTTTACCGGACAAGCTCTGTTGAAGGGCTGATTGTATCCCTAACATAATCACAAAGATTTCGGCTTGGAATGTAGTACAGTATCTACCCAGAGAGTGAGGCTGTTCCTATCTCATTTCACCACAGTAGACACCAGCACGTCCCGCCATCAAACAGCCGTCATTATAACAGGCCACTTGCGTTTGTTATTGTCTCTCCATATAACCAGACAACCACTCCTCTCGAGAAAGAATCTTCACATTGATTGTCCTGTAAGGAAAATTCATGTGTGTGAAATATCGTTGGGAGCAAGAATTTCTTCTCCCCATGTAGCCATTCGTGACGACAGTCGTATATGACTGGCAGCAAGAACGACATGATTACTCCAAAGACCAGTAACCTGCAGTCGGTATGCACATGATAGTGCTTCTTGTTTAAGGTATATGTTTAATGGTTTGATATTTAGAAGGGTCGCAAGGGCTGCCGTCGAAATTGTGGTGAAAGCACCAATCAACGCAATGAGTACCATTATTTGCAGATGATTTAGCTTCAACTGGACCGTCACTATCTCTCCCCTCTGCCGCTACACAAGGCATCTGTATGACAGTATTGGACGTACAGTTGTCGTGTAAATCCAATAGATGTATTTGGGTTTGAGACCCTTGGTCTTTCCAAAAATTCGCCTGCACTTCTCAAAGGCCATGCACGCTTTTTTGACTCTGAACTCAATGTGAGCAGACCAGTTCAGTTTGGAAACCAATATAACTCCAACATATTTGACTTAATCTGCACATAGAAGCTCAAATTAAAAGAACTGCAAGGGACGAACCCCGGTTGTTATTCGCTTCTTCGTGAAAAAAACCATTGAAGTTTTGCTTGGGTGAATTAACTTTTCGACGCCACTGTTCGACAGCCCTTAATGCTTGTTGCGTTAAGTCAAAGATTTTTCCGATGCAAAATCCAGTAATTGGCATTTGGTAATCTTCAGCAAACCCCTAGGTTGGAAAAACCAAGCTCATTGAGTTACTTCAACAAGCCGTCGGCAACCAAGTTCCATAACAAAAATGACAGAACGCCGTCATTTGAAAATCCTTCGATTTTGAGAGAATTTGATTTAGTAGCCTCCTTCGGAATAGAGACATTAGTGCATATGTTTTCAAAGCCAGCTCACTCTGATGATCTAAGACATTTTTTATATACGCTACGAGCTGACCTGAAAACCCTGGAGTCATCACGCTGAAGCTGGTTCCAAGCTCTTCTCATATCCTTCTTCATTCTTTCAAGCTCATTCCTCCACCAAGGGGTCCTAGTCGATTTAACAGTACGAAGTGGCTAAGCATCTTCGTAGGATGCGTGATTTTGTTCTATCAACGACGTCATTCAAGCTTTCAAGTTGACTAATTGTTGGAAAATCGAGTTTTAATTGTTTGAATGCATAGGTAAACTGTCCAAAAATACACTACCAAAAATTGAGAAGCTAATGCAACGTACTTTATAAGATACAGGGAATGCAATGGAGCACCAAACAGGCATGTGAACAAACGGATGATCGTGATGATGGGACATGCCACTCGTTCATGCAATCGGGTTCGCGTGTTTACTCCACTTTTGCATTTTGAGATTGTTTAACAAAGGTCACAAATTGTATGTACTCCGTCAGCTGGTTAAAATCGGTTCAGCCCGAATTCCGAAGTAAAAGAATAAGCGTTTCGATCTAAAAATCGACACGGACACGATCGAAGTGGCGAAATTTGGGTAAACAAATGACAATCGCTTGGTGCAAAGCAAGACATCGGACAACGGAACACACATTAACAAATCCTTGAAAAAGGTCCCAAACGGACCGAAACGTCGGATAAAGACAAATAGTATTTGTGAACCGCAGACTACATAGCCGAAACATATGAGCTTAAAATTACTACAGTCGACCCCCATCCAAAAAAAAGTTTAAACTGATAACAAAAAATGTTTCTTGATCAATTGGACCGAATCAAGGTAAAAACTGCCAAATCTATCTCTTTGATTGAAATGGATGTTTTTTTTTAATTATTGTAAAGTGAATTTATCAATAAGAACCTCATTCTAACGTATGTGAAATAAAGAAATCAATTCAGCTCAATTTAACCACCACCACCGAGAATAGATTGCCTGCTGAATTTGCAGTTGTTTTATGTACATCTCTTTCCTTTTTAAATCTACCCTTCAAGCACGTAGCTAGAGCCCCCCTCCGAAATGTTTTGAAAATAAATTTCAAAAACATTGTTATCGGCGACTTTAGCTTGTAGCTCGTTTGGTTTGAGATAAAGTTAGAAGATTGCTGTTTCCAACAACCAAAATCAATGGTCACGAAATTCAGTGTGGTTTATGCGTCTGCCCCAGCCGGTGTGAAGCGAATGACAAATAAAGTTACTTTTATATTGTGTTCCTTGTCTGAAGAACAGAGAAAACTTCTACTATACTATGCCGTAGCAATCTTTCGAGATGAGTGAGTCGCAGAAGCAAGAAGTGGTGCACCGGCCAAATACTGTGATTAGTGGTGATTCGCATAAGACCGAGTATTTGTGATGAGGAACATTTTCTGAAGGTGAAAATGGAGGCTATACTTACGATAGCCACCTTTATTGAGTTCTACCAGCTCAGGTATTCTTCGCACATAGCGTTCAACAAATTGGATCAGGCGAAATAATTGATTTTGAATGATTTAAAGCCATTAAATTTTAATGGTTGTGTGTGACAATGCTGTAATTAAGATCTTCATATAAATGGACGGTGAGAGAATCAATGTTCGGTTACAAGATCGGATACCGCTTACTTGCAGATACATATCACATATGGGAGAAATGCAGTACAAAACATAATGCGATAGTACAACTACACATGGTATTCTTTGCACATATCAAAGGCAAACTAGTGAAAATGTCACATTACGATTTATTTACCGCTGAACACAAACAATTACCAAATATGTGGCACATGTTCAGGTAATATTGACAATGGCAAAAGCTGCGTCAATATCTCAAAATCTACAGCCAGCACAATCATTGAGGAAATTCACAATCATAAAGGCAACAAGCAAGTATGTTCGCGAACATAAAGGCAGCAACCACGATTATGACACGGAAGTGTTAAATAGCGAGATAGATATGAACGACCCCCTATACGCAGTTGGCGAGGAAAAAAAATTTCCCCTGCTTCATAAACAAGTATCTACGTGCAATGGTTAAGAAGTTGCGTGAGATCTGTTGGACAACCAGTAAAACTCATTTTATTATTTTTATTGTTGGAAATAGATATAACTAGATAACAGAACAACTGTTTCGAATGGCTAAAGCATTGAACCGAGTTCAGTTATGAATTTTTTAAAAAAAAATGGAAGAAGTTTAATGGACGATCATCGCAACTGATTGTCCCGTTTAGCAAAACTCAGATGTAATACTCGATATTGGCAACACTATTTTAAATTTAAATGACAGGTTTTTGAATTGTACCCAATTTGAATTACGATATTATTCTGTATTCTCAGTATAAATACTAGACATCACATTCAAGCGCACTAGGCAAACAAATATTTCGATTTACTGAAAACGATATAGCTGAGGCGACAGTTTTTGCTTTCGCGTCATTTTAACGAATCATCATTTTCATTGGTACTTAATTTCACTTTCATGCGAGGAATTCGTTCCGTTCATGCGAGTTCGTAGCACTGTTGCGACTAAAATGTTGTGACTGGTTGAATGTATTAGTCCAATAATTTCGATTTTATGTCTTCAGTATATAGCAGTCTCACGATCTGTTTTTTTCGTTTTGGACTAAAATGAGATCAGATATCACGGAGGAGGAAAAAAGAATCAGTTACTCTAAGAAGCCTCAAGAGCACCTCTTCTATCTTTTCTATGCACTCTATCTATGCACGAGTGTTTTCGCAATTTCGCTCTGATCCTATCAATTCGGTTTGAAAAAACGGCATTGTCGAAAACACATTACTTCTTCGTTGTCCGCACAACATTCAACGGTAGATGGAACAAGATTGATTGAAATTGTTTCCTAAATTTTGGTAAAATAAACCTGTAATCAAAAAGCTTTACAGCTTTCTTTAAGAAGTCATGCATCTTTTCCAATCTTGATGATGATTGTAAAAAAACTTGAGCTAATTAAAAACGAACCAATTACTGAGCAGATTGTTTGAATTGACTTAGAAAGTGTAACTGCAAGCATCTTCGCATCACGAAAACTGCCGCTGACAAAAAAATTTGCAAAAGGTTCACAGAAATCGGATAAATTACAATAATTTAAAAACGTAGAAATCTGAAAGAAAATCTCTTCGGCACAGGAGAAGCAAGTGCGATGTGTTTTCTTTGATTTGTCGGAAGCAAGCGTGATGCTAAAATTTTTTAGCTCACCCATATTTATAGTTTCGAGTAATTCTAGTGGTGTCATCAATGTTACATTCAGTGCTTCGAAATTTCAAAATTAGTTAACTATTTCTGCTTATCGAAACTGACATTCAGATTCAACGCCTAGGTCATCCAACTTTCCAACTGACTGAAATTTCATGCACAATCGAATGTTTGAGTGCAGAGGAAATATAAATTCCTTCACCAACCAAAGCATTCATTTGTTATTATGTGGACCGTTCGAGCATTAGTGAGCTGCGTAATCTATGTCTAGTGCATTTTCGCTCAAAAATGCCTTTCAGAGCTAGCATAGAAATAAAATTCAGTTTGCTTCTGAAACCGAACATATGCGAACCCGAATGCGCTATGTCGGGAGAATGAATGACGAGGGAAACGAACCAAACATTTCATTCATTGCGGCGGGCAGGAATTGCATTTCGGTTCTCTTTCAAGTTCACGCAGGGATGTAATTTTTTTTCAAGCTCTGGTTACATTTAACAAAATTTACGTAAATTGCAAGATAATAGTAATCAGGGGTTTTCCTTTCGATTAGTGAACAGTCCTATAGTAAATAAAACTCCGGCTAGTTTTGTAAATTAATTAATTGAAACATCTCTTTTGTATTGTCCAAAAATCCATGAAATCCGAAATGAAACCCGTAAGCTTCGTGTGCTCCAATATAATATTTGCTTAATCTAGGTAAATACAGCTATAGTTCTTATTTATGCTTTGTAGAGAAATCAGTAGTATTTTTTGTACACCCTTTACATGCTAACAAACAAAATTACTGGTCTGTCTTTTACCATAGTTTCAAGGATCTAGAAGAATTGCCTGGGAAAATAAGGCTGTCTAATGATATAAAAAGTATCAATTTCATAAAAGAATAGAATCTGTGAAAAATCTGAATTCTTAAATAAATAAATAATTAGTTGTTCTCACTTGTCTGAAAATAGTCTTTAATGTATCATCATTTAAAATGAAAATTATTATAAATTTGAGTTGAATAGGAGTTGAACCGTTTCTGCGCATCTACAAATCGCCTGCTAAGCGAATTTCGACATTCTCTTGTATAGGTATTTGTATTTAAATAATTGAGTCTTAATGAACTATGCTAAAAAAATGACCTAAAGTGGCATGCACGGAACTAATGACGAAGTCGAAGATGTCGTTATAATCGTTGAAGCGACGGGTCATTTATAATATCGGTTGTTGGCAGCAAGCGTAGTGTTGTGCATTTCAGAGTGCAGCAGTGTTCGAGAACAAAGCACACGGGTTGGTGCGTAGAGGTTAATTTCTGATAGAAGATCGGGAACATCATATTCAGCCATAAGAAGCTTGGACACGAAGGTAGTTTGCGACTCGGGTCTACGATCTTCTAAAGTGTGTAGTCCTAATAATCGACAACGATATTTGTCTATTGCCTTAGTTTTGGAATTGTTTTCACTAAGAAATTTTCAAAATTACATTCAGTTTAAAGTGTCTATCTTAAGTCACCAGAATCAACACATTTATGCAACAAGTTTTAAGCCCCTCCCGAAACAAAATCCTGGCTACGGGCCTGCTATCCTTGTGTCGCCTTGTCTATACAATATTCTGCTACTGTGTCGAAAGTGAATAGAAATAAGTGAAAATTTCAAACAGAAAGTCGACCCATTACGAGCAAACTGTTTTGTAGATTTTTCAAAATTAGCTATTTGGGAAGTGGTAAAATTATTAAGAGTGCAAATGGAGCGTAAGATTGAAGAAGTTTACAGCCTGCAATTTCACCATGTTAGACATAGCGTTCTGCTCCGTAGCGTAATTCTTGGCCGGTTGAAACAACCACTACAAAACTTATCTAGGCAGCTCGAAGGAAGAGGCTGACCTCGAAGGACAGCTTCCATAAATGGCCGAAAAGCCGGCATCAATTTTGTATGCTTTCAATAAATTACTTTCAATTTTGTTATTTTCCATCGAACGACTTTCAATGAAGCCTAGCTACGAGTTAAATGATTTATAAAACTTAACATTTCTGCATAACATCCTTTTTGACGTATGTAAACATAAAAAAATTATGATTCCATTTCCAGTTGAGCCTAACGGATTCAAGAAAATAACTAACAAAAATAAAAACAATCGCCCAGTACATCCTATTTTGCATAGCTTTCAAGACTATGACCAGCAACCAGCATTCTACGAACTACATCCAAATGGTCCAGTTGCTACGAAACTGGACCAAAACTGTTCCATTGCCGCACTCGAGCCCTCGCCTTTCGGCAGCCAGACCGGGGCGGGGTGCGGCCTGAAAGCTGACAATCAACGCAAGCTGACAGCGATACAGCGCGCAACGAGTGACAACAGATTTGTTTGAGTGCCATTTTTCACTTAAATTGAAAAACCGTGAAGTTTACCCTTTTCTCTTCCATCTGCCATCTCACGCTCTCCCTAGCATCTGTGGCTCCGTAGGTTGCTCGTATAAAGTCACATCTAGCGAAAAGCTAGCAACAGCAGCGGTTGCATGATGAAAAACAAAGAACCCGCTCCACTGTGCAGTGAGGTTGGAGTGAGCCAGGGAAAAACATACACCCACCAGACATACTTGCTTGCATTCGTCCCCAAATATGGGTTATTGTTTGGTTTCCATTTTCCGGAAGAAGATGGCGTCGAAACAAATAATGCCCCGAAAGAAAAACATTTGTGCACTGTAATTCGTTCTTTTTCCCCTGTACAGTTCCGCGCCTTGACGCGTTTTACAGTGGGAAAAGTTATGACAAGTGGCTGACAGTTTTTGTTTCGCCTTTCTGGTCTGGTAGAACGAGAACCGAGTGCTGTTCAATTTGAGTAAAGTGAGTCGTAAACAGTGGAGAATGAAACTTGAAGACATCGAGGAAATGCATCCTTTTTTCCCCTAAGCTCGTAATCCGGTTCCAAGTTTGCTCCAAGATAACACACTCCAGTTACACATACACACATACATACGCCGGTTATAGGAGGAGGGGAATGTAATGGACCGATGAGGATATATTCGTTGCAACGATGGCAGCTTTTGACCCCTTGCCTACCACTGCATGGTGTTTTGATAGCAGGATGCGGTTAGTTGGAAAAGCTGTTCAAATGTGAAAATTTTTGTTTTGGCATAGTTCCAGTGGAAGCAGTCAAAAGTGGAAAGATTCGGCTCTATCTCCGTTTGCGGGAAGTGGCGAGCGATTTGATGTTTTATGGTTGGGAAAATGGAGCCATTTTGCTGGTTAATTTGAGATGAACTTTTATCTGTTCTACGATTGCATTAGCTTGTCTAATGGCTTTGTTTTACGATTTCTGATTACATCGTTTGTGTATTATTCTCTTCCAAATGCATCTGCTTTGTGTTTCTTCTGTGCAAGATGACTGTGTAAAACTTATAATTGTAGTAGTTTCTCGATAAAATAGCGGATAGTTGGGTAACTACATCCACGCAGTTAAAGATAGTTGGTAATGACAATCCCATTTAATCAACTTGAGAATTTTTTTCCTAATTTGCCTAAAAGTCCTGTGAAGCATGACATGGAACTTGACAACATATTTTTGCCATTCTCATGCGATCGGTCGAAATTTTGACGTTTTATCCGAGGCCCGCGGGGCCGAATCTCTTATACCATTCGACTCAGTTCTTCGAGATGGCAAAAAGTCTATATGTGTGTGCATGTATGTGCCAAACAATCTCACCAATTTTTCTCAGAGATGGCTGGATCGATTTGCACAAAGTTCGTTCGTATTTGACTATCGCTTATTTCATGTAATTTCCAGCCGCCAATTTTGTATTGTATAACCGTAAAAGCAGTTGACGCTGGTCCAGTTTACTGAGAAGATTATTTTTAGCAGTTTATGACCTGGTTGATGAATTGTTGAATATGGCGCCTCAGAGGTCAGATAAATTGACATACCTGAGTGAGTTTGAAAGGAGAACGAAATTCAAATCATAACCGCCACATTGAAGCGAATGTTTCGGTTGATTGCCTCGTCCTACATTCGTTCGGGTCAACGCATTCATTCAGATATTTTCGGTTCAAATTCAAATTTAATTACAAACAATTTCGTTTCTATGAGTGGGATTATCGAGAATAGAAATGCATCAGACATACACACCAAAAAAATCTAAATTTTATCGTTGACGTAATTGCAAACATGACACAATTCAACAAACCGTAATTTACGAAATGACGGAACATTACCGTGGTCCGTTTAATTTTACATGAAACATATACTTTACATGCACAATGACATAAAATTACACTTCCTACCATTCAGAACAAACGCTGTATGACGAGTAAAATTACATGATTTACGAAATTAAACGTCATGTAAAATTAAAATCAAACGTAAAACTAAGTCATTTTTGATGCTCGTATATGTCAGGGTCAGGAGACGTAAATTTACACTATATTTTCTAGGTGTGTAGATTACGCTGTCCACTTATCCTCGAAAATGCAAAAGATTCCACTTTTTGCCTTCCATTTCACCAAATCTAACAAATTAATGTTTTTGTTGGCGAATGAATTTTATTTTCTCTTAACTGAAAGCATCGATTCTGCATGAAACTTCAGTCAACTTGCACTGATAAAATATATACGTAAATCGCTGTTAATTAGTTTCGTACAGACAATTTTCATAAAATATTCCAATTTTTCGTACATATAATGAATCATTCCTATGGTTTCTGTCTCTTCTCTCGTATTTTTTAAGTTTTCACTTTGCCCCTGGCTCTATGGCCGTTCACAAATGAATCTTCCTGAAAAGGCTCAGCTGATGGGAAAATTAGCATCTAATAAAATTTATCATCAAATACTCCAATTTCCCGTTTAAAATCACACACATTGAGCTCGGTCGCATTGTGTTTGACTTTCTTTAAGGTCAAAGATAATACGCTAATATTCTAAAGATTTCGAATGAACTGACTCAAAAATATTCAGCTGTAATTGATATCTCGAAAGTTCGTCCAAAATTGCGATATTCTGTCCAAAGCCAGCAAATGACGCTACTAGCAACAAGTCATTTATAAAGGACTATCGCGTTTACATGCCCGCTCACAAAATTGAGATGGGCGGTGTTGGACACGATTCGAGGTTATCATGGGTGAATCTACAGAAGCACAGTATTGAATGATTCATGGATCTTTTGCTCTAGTAAGCGAATATTTTTAATGGCGATAACACTGGACGAAACAAAATTATTTGTCCCCTTGACTTTTAGTTTGACTGTCGAACAATGATTTAGTTATTTATGCATTTTTTCGTTTCGACTTCAAAATCCGAAACCAACTATAAACCAGGCGCCAGTTTTGGTCCTGGCTCCAAATGTGTGTCGGATTTTGATGAGACGAAGTCGAAACAAAAATTCCGTTTAGTTATAGGCATTGTTCCTTTCGCGCACAAAAGTTTTTTCACCCAATTTTCGTCTTAGCTCTTCTCCTGCTCCATAGGGAGAAATATAGCATAGTGTATAAATTAGCGCAAACATGCAAATGACACGTTTATCCTGAAATATTTTATAACTTATCCTTACTTATTTTATAACGCAAATCAAGATTTCAGCGCCTCCCCTAAGTTTGGCGCCAGATCATGCAGCTGAACTTCGACTGAGTCATCGTCTATATATACGTAATTGTTCTACCTCTCAAATTTCGCTAGATTTTCAGATTTCGCTAGGTTTTCAGAGCAGCGAGCACTCAGTACACTGCCGAAAGTTTAACGAAGTTTCCAACTCATTTGAAGATTATAATCGTTGTCTTTTGCAAGGGTTGATGTTGGCCGTAATTTCAATTTCCAATAAGACAACACTCTAAATACTAAGAAAAATGTTCTAGAGTTTTCAGAAATTATATCGATTATTTTGTTCGGGGCGTCGTCGAGTTGAATACCAATAGGAGCCAACCCACCACACTTAGGTCGCTCAAAAATAAAATCAAGACGGTCATGACATATTTGGATCAAAACAATGTAAACGTACACACAGCAGCTTCCGTAAGCGTTTGCCAACAGTTATCGAAAAGAAAGGCGATTTTTTTAAATAATTTACAATTCCCGCATGTTACGCCATAAAATAAAGGAGAAATTATTCGTTGCAAATATGATTAACTAGTTTAGTTATGGAATTTTCTTTTCGAATGAATGAAATAGAAACGTTTGGTTTGCAAGATGCACTACTCTATGTTTCTCCTTAGTGGAGAACAATTTTGGTAAAAACTATTTTTTCTCCATTAATGGTGACCTCTTATAAAATTGTGTAAATAGTACCAAATGTTTGATATTTTTTTTGAAGAGGAAAAATGACTTAGACATGTACGCTATTATGCAAAATGTTTATTAGGGTTTTATCTATAAAATAAAAACTTTCGAGCGTAAGGTGTCAAAAATGGCGTCCAAAATGGCGGCTCCAGCAAAAGGTGTTTTGAAAACCGACCTCATCTGCGGGCACAATACAGGTCGCAATTCGTCGTCTACAAGTTGCAAACCAAAACCCAACCATAAAACATGAAAAAAATCGGTATAGAAACGGCCACTTGAAAATAAAGTATTGTTTTCCACTTTGGCCGGCTGTAAAAAATCTTCTTTTGGGCGGGCAAAACCTAACGTTGATTGGTTGAATGGTTCAAAAACGAGAATGCCTGCAGGTTCGAAAAATCTTGTTCCGAGAAAGCTTCCATTTTGGACGCCATTTTTGACACCTTACACTCGAAAATTTTGATTTTATAGATGAACTCTTAATAAACATTTTGCAGAATAGCGCACATGTCTAAGTCATTTTAATGCTTCAATAAAATTATCAAATATTAGGTACTTTTTGCTACAAATATGTAAGAGGACCCCCTTAAGGAGAAAATTGTTTAAAACAAAGCGTTAGCTTAGTTCTGTCACTAAGCTAGTGTCGGATTCTGATGCGACGAAGTCGAAACGCAAATTCCATAGCTTATTTAGTTATAGGTTTTGTGCTCTACACGCACAAAGATGGGTTTAAACAATTTTCTTCTTAATGGAAAAAAACAAATTTTTACCAAAATTGTTCTCCACTAAGGAGAAATATAGCATAGTGATTAACTAATGAAATTCAGTCTACTTTCCGAAGGTAAAGGGGTAGCTTAGGCTAACTGAAGTCGCGTACCTTCAGTATCATCATATCCGCAATGCAATAGTAATATCATTCAACACGTTAGCGCAAGTCACACGATTCCGTTTGCAAAGCAACTTAAAACACGTGGTAAGTGTCAACGTTGGAATTAATATTTCCGTGTATATAAAATAAGACTACATAGGGGTTAGGCTACATGTATCACCGTGTACATGTCCTGAGCTAATTGCAAAATGTATATGGGTCATTCCACGCGAAGTGATCAAAAAAAGATGCAAACTTGAAATCGACCTTCACGGATTTGAACAAAATTTGGAGGAATTGTTCATCTAGGGCCAATATATAAAAACCCAAATTTTTGTGTCAAATGAACCACCCCTCGGGTCATGGGAGCACCCTCTGTTTTGGAAAATTGCCAAAACCCTTGATTTTCTTTTGATCATATCTCCGGTTCTATTTACTCTAGAACCAAACCACAAGATGGCTTTTGAAGAAAATTGTTCAAGGAGTCTATAAAAAATATTATTTTTTGCCGACAGTGTTGCCAACTATGCAATTTTTTCAGTTAAATATTAAAAGTTATTTTTTCTCTCTATACGTATATTTTAATTTTGAAAATTTTAATGCCATGGCGTTCCTCAGACATTTTTACGTAGAAAACACTTATCGTCCCAATATAATGTGAGCGCATCCTGAGATATATGGTAGCCAAAGCAGCTGTTCAGGCTATAATTACTACCGCGAAAGAAGCATCCAGTACCCCGAATCCTACTGAAAGCAACATCGGCGCGGAAGTTACTAACAATGGCGACGGGCTTACACTGGTCACCCGTAAGTATAAGAGCAACGAAAAACATCTGATGGCGGGTACCAAGACAGCTTTAACTGACCTTGACATGAAGGATACGAAAGAATTGAATGACCCCCATGACGCAGTAGGCGAACAGACGAACCTTTCCTTTCTGCGAAAGAAGGTCTCCGCGCGCAATAGAAAGTTGCGTGAACGATGTCCAGCGTATTATCCATAACATTTGTTTTTATTTACATATTTTACATATGTTAAACATATGAAAGTTTCGCGGCTCTGTTAAGCTACCGCTATGAGCCGTATCAAATAAATGAACTAAAAAAAACTAGTGTAATTTTTCTAAAACAGGTCATTTACTGCAGAAATTCGTCACGAACCCTGTAGTTCTATGCGGGCAAATGGAGCACAAGTTATTGTAAAATCAGTAGATTCTCAAACTTTTCAATTTTACCTTCGCCAAAGAAAATTACAGAAAATATTTGTAGCATATAGTAAGTGTTTAACAATCCACCAGTCGCGCTGTACAGTGAAAAAAAGTATCAAAAACGCGACTTTAGTCAATAGCGCGATAGGTCGCTAAGTATAAAACGCTTTTAATCCACCTAACAGTGTGATGATACATTTCTTATAACTCTTATCTCTTCTTCGGGTATTATATCGATTGAGAAAATTTAGAACTTGATGCTTCGCGATGTTTTTGATAACACATACTACATGGGATAGTGGCAGGCCTCAGAGAATCGCTCAAATTAGCATAGGACAATATCAGTGCAAAAAATCTCAAAGGTTAAACCAATTCAATGGAAAAGCAGAAAAATGGCCTATTATATAGAAATAAAAACGAATTATTGCTAATGCTCCGTTAATAACATATATAAATTCTTCGGTCTAGATAGCTCTGAAGTGCATGCGTGCATAGTTCTAACTTTACTTCGATATCGACTTTTTCTAAAAATGACTTCCCAGTAGTATCTTTGATCTGAATTATTATCCTTAATCCTAATGCCAAAGAACAAATAAAAAACACTCGAAACCCGTTAAGGAAAATCATTATCATTACTGGAATTATCTTTTTCACGAAACTTTCCGTAACTTTCCGTCACTTCTATAAAAATTTTCAACTATTTTATAATTTACGTAATCTTATTAGGAATAGTTGTTTAAGAAGCTTTTGTAATATTGTGTAGGAAAAGCTGAAAATTTAATTAATTGGTATAGTTAAGGGTTTATATGTTTATCGGATTTCGCTAAACCGGGAGTCGCCATCTTGGATTTCAAAATGGCGTCAAACATTAATTTCTGGCACCTACTCTTCAAGACCGTTCCGAAAATACCCATATTGTTGGGGTGTATGCCATGAGGAGTCTTCCAGACCCGTCTCTTCCATCTTTCCGAAAATCTTCTAAGTCTTTTGCATTCAAAAGGACATTTCTTTGCAGAAGAAGGATTTTTGGCAAAAACCGTGTTAATTGCAAAATCCGCGCAAAATAAAAACTGCCAAAATTCTTTGCATAAAAGGACTTACAATTTTTTTCAGAAAAAAGTCTACGTCTCGTAAAAACCGCGCAAAAAAACCGCGTAAAAAAACCTGAGTCTGCGTAAAACGTTTTAATCCGTTTTACTCCAATTCTCACCAAATGTTGGGTTTATAATTTAACTTTACTCAACATCTTGGAAGCAGACTTCATTCCGCTAATCAAAAGTAGTGATTCTTATGCAAAGCCCAAAGAATCGAGCGAAGATAGATAGAATGACCGTACGGAAAAGGTGAATCCGTACTACTCCAAATTTTCTCTAAACTATAGAGGGGAATTAAGCATGGCAATATATTTAGGAAAGAGTCTGGATGGAGTTGATCAAGTTGAATTGCATATGTAAAAAGGTCCTGGGAATCGATTGCAGATAGTGAGAATGTCGACTTGAAATGTGTGAACATGTTTTGTCCCGTATTTTTCCTATAATTCAATATTGAAGTTAAATCAGGTTTTACATTTAGAGAGTAGTTCAAATACGGCTCATCCAAAGTAGTTAATGCAACAAAGTTCGAGAAATCAACTGATGATAACTAGAACGACAGCATGAGACATCTGTACCCGTTTTACCTCAATTCTTCTCAATACTCAAGTGTGACTGTTGCAACGGCATTTAATTGGCAAGGGACTAGAACGTGAAGTATTTTGTTTTCAACATTGTGAGCCATGGGTGCGCGACGTTCCGCATAAATACGTTAGGCATAAGTACGTTAAGCATACTTACGTTAGGCATAAGTACGTTATGCATAATGGACGATTGGGATAATATACGTTAGGCATAATAGACGATTAGCATAATGGACGTTAGGCATAATTCACAAAAATATAAAAGTAATCGCAAGCCTTTATTTATTCTAGATATTTCAACCTTACCCCCGCTTTCGGGTTAGAAAAAACTACGCCTTGCTATACTATACCTTCGTATGACTTTAATGAGAGACCATGATATAAAGAAATACAATTCGAGATATTTATCCCTTACAAGTGCAGACTTTTTTCTATTTTTTTTCCTTATTTAAGTTCATTTCTTTCCTCATTAAGTCAACAGTTTTGGTTCAAGCATATTTCAAGTCTATTGGATGTATTACCAATATAACTGTAATCAAGTGTTTAAAAATAAGTCAAAATAATCAAAAATTAAGTTTTGGAGCTATGGAAACTTGCAGTATTATGGATAGCATCCGCATTATGCTAAGGTTGTTACGTTAGTGACGATACCTCTTTTTCGTAACTCGTCACAGTACACGAAAAAACGCTCTCGTACCAGACAGTTTCCGTAGTTCTACCTTTGATGACCTCAAGAATATAATCTTTGAACTGTATCCCAGATTATACAGTTCAATGAATATATGAATATGGCTGCTTCTATATTATCTCCCATATTAAATAATATAAGAACAGCAATATTAATACAGGGTGTTTGGTTCATGGTTAAGAATCTCTCGGGGGGTGATATACTGCCACATTTGGAGAAAAAAATTGTTCTACATATACCATCAAATCTCAACCGTTACAGAGTTATTGAACTTTTTGTGTAAAAAACTTATTCGTCTTAAAATACCTCTAACTTTAAAAGTATACTTTGTATTTTAAATGTTTCAGTTCCATTCGAGAGGTGAGAAAATTTCCTATTGAATGGTGTTCTCATATCTTTTAAGGAAGTAGTTTTAATTACCTTTTAACTGTAAAGTAGTTAAAAGTTAGTGTTTTTGAGGAGGTTTTTGCTAATTCTCGAAATAATGAAGTATGATTATAGCAATATCCATTATCCAAAAGTTGGGTTTTAGGACGATTCATAATTTGTTCTTGGACGTCATATTTCTATCTCTTCTCATTTCTTTGTAATTCAATTACTATACTTTTCCTGTAACCGACTTGCAAGTGCTTAAAAGACTCTAATCTAAAAAATATGCTTTATATCGTTATTTACAAGATTTCATTGGAAAGCTGAGAAAATGTCCTATCAGTGTATGTACAAATATCTTTTACTTAAGTGTACTAAATGATTTTTTACTAACGAAATAACTCAAAATTTGTATTTTTTGGAGAGTTTTCTAATTATTCTAATTATTAATCAACAAAATTTATCGTTACTATTGTTCATTTGATGCCCCTTAATGTTCTCTATAACTTTTTATTAGACACTTTGTCTATATCTCTTTTCATTTTGCTACTATTTAATAGTTAACACAGCATGAGCTCGCCACAAATGTAGTAGGTTCGAAATCGTTATTTTTGCATATGAAACGATGTGATAAAAACGATTTTGCGTCGAAACCAAAAGAGATAATTGAATGTTGTCAAAGAAAGAGCTGTAGAACTTGCTGAGATGCATTATTTCCATGATAATAATGGTGATGTTTATTATTTACTATTTTAAGAAAATTAACGAAAATGCTAATAACTAATAACTTTAAACTAATTTACTTTTAAAAGAATACTAAATTCACTTAACTGAAAGGTATTAATGCATTTTTCACTGTAAAATTTTCCTGACTTTCGAATAAAAAGAAAAAAAAGTACAATAAGTGCTGTAATTTTTCAATTAGAGCTGGTGCTAGTGAAAATGAGATAAAAATATCCTAGTTGAATAACCCAAAATCATGAAAATAAGAAAAGGTAAGTGTATCATGTTAAAGAACAAATTAAGCAGCTCATCAAGACTAACAATCTGAATTATTAAAATGATTAAGTTAACTATTAGGATTTTCAAGAAATGAACGAAAAATCGTTTGAAATTGTTTAATTTTCAATAAAATACTTTGAAAAGGCTACTTAAACTCATTAGCTGAAATATGTGAGGGCATCACTCAATGCGAAATTTTCTCACCTTTCGAATGGAACTAAAACATTTAAAATACAAAGTATACTTTTAAGGTAAGAGGTATTTTAAGACAAATAAGTTTTTTACACTAAAAGTTCAATAACTCTGTAACGGTTGAGATTTGATGGTATGTGTAGAACAATTTTTTTCTCCAAATATGGCAGTATATCACCCCCCGAGAGATTCTTAACCATGAACCAAACACCCTGTATATTCGTTGAATGAATAATAAAATGCATCATTCTTTCTTTCATGAGCTGTTCTTAAAGACATATTTTCTTCTTGGAAAATTGCACCATGCATGAATTTAAGAACTAATCTAAGTTAATGTGCGTTAGTCATGCCTTAATACAAAAGAGTTTGTGTGTACACAAGCTGTTTGAGCCTATTTTAGTCATATGCAATTTATCGGCTGTATGTCGAGAAATTAATGCAATCTGAGTTAGTTCCAACTTTTAGTACAATACCGCTCTTGCCGCAACGCACTCATTATGGTATGCCAAATGTATTCCCTTACACTGGAAACTTTCATATGCTGCTGTCATTGTATTCGGGCCTTAACAATGGAATTTTTGCAATTCTATTTTACTTTTCGCATGCCAAGCATTCAATCTGCTGCCTTTATTTGAGCAAAGATTTCTTCAAGTATATACAGCAGAATAAAATATTAATAAAGTTGGATCATCTTCCAGAGTATTTCTACAACGTCAAAAAAGTTCAAACATTTATGCAACCACCCGAGGCCATCACCCTTAAAAAATGTGTTTCTTGGAATGATTCTTCGACAAGATAATTTTTGCCTAACGTCGGCCAATCGACCATTATGCCTAACGTCCATTATGCCTAACGTATATTATGCCTAACGTCCATTATACTTAACGTTTTTATATCTAACGTCCATTATGTCTAACGTACGTATGTCAAACGTCCGTATGCCTAACGTATTTATGTCTAATGGAGTACACCCGTGAGCCATAGTACTCAAGGAAGAGCAAGGAGTTGAAGAAAGAAAATTTATAAAAGCGTGGAATAGGGTCATATGAGCAAGTTTAGAGTTTCCGGGCGTCTTAACCATTTTGTGTTCTACCGTGAAGTGTGAAGTTGAATCTGGCCATTCATTTCAGAAAAAGTCTAAATGCGAGTGATAAAATGTATTAATTATTGCATGAAAAAGTCTGGGGAATCGGTCGAAGATAACTAAAACGACCATACGAAACAGGTGTACCCGTTTTACCCTGGTTCCCAGAGCTCAAGTTTGAAGTTAATCGTTACTTCACATTTACAATGCTGAGTGTGGGATATCAAAAGTAATATTTCTTACTTATGAAAACCCAGGAAATCGATTACAGATAGCATGAACCCGTTTTACCCCACTTCTTCTCATATCTCGTGTTTTCAGTTAATCCTGACTACATTTCAGAAACATGCTGAATGCAAATTTTTGTACATAAGAATTATTACTTTTCATCAGCTGCATTCAGCCTCTTTCCGAGAAGTACAGCCAAAATTAAATTCACACTTGAGTTATGAGAGGGACTTAGAGTAAGACCGGTACAAATGTTTCGTGCAAACATTCTAACTAACTTCAATTTATTTCCAGGACTATTAAACGTAAAGATATATGTTATATCACTTTATACAAGTGTGAAATTATATTTACCCCACATTTCAGAAGGAGGCGTTAAAAAGTTTTTTTTTGTGTTTAATAGTTTAATAGAATTGGGGTAAAGCGAGCACACACGTTTCGTGCGGCCACTCTAATGATCTTCAATCGATACCCCAAATTTTTTTGCATAAGAAATATTACTTTTGATCAACCACAATCAGCCTCTTTATGAAATATAGAGCCAGGATTAACATAACACTTGAGTTATACGACGAATTGGGGTAAAAAGGCTACACACGCTTCGGGCGGTCAGTCTAATTATATTCAAACGATAACCTGAACTTTTATACTTAAAAATTATCACTTTTGATCAGCCGCCTATAGCCATTTACCGAAATATAAAGCCAGGATCAACTTCAAATTCTAGTTGTTCGAAGAATTGGAGTAAAATAGGTGCATACGTTTCGTGAAATTATTCTAATTATCTTCAATCGATTCTCTGAGCTTTTTTACACTAGAAATACTAACTTTGGTCAGTAGTATTCAACTTTCTTCCTAGTTATATATTAATTCTTGAACATAAACTCAAACCAAAGGGGGAATTTGGGCAAAACGAGCATGATGGCGTACCGTGCGGTCGTTTTAAATACTAGCAATCAAGTTTTCAGACTTTTTACACACTTTTTACACATTAGAAGAGGCTTAATATCGTACGGGCTTAACTTTTGTATTCTGCTGATGAGGGTCGAGCTTAGGCTGCATAACTACGAATCACTCGAGTTCACCAGCATGTCCCTTGGCATAGACAGACTTGTCCATCTTTACCGTGGGAAGCGACAAGTTAGTTAGTCGGTTCCCACGGTAAAGATGGACAAGTCTGTCTATGCCAAGGGACATGCTGGTGAACTCGAGTGATTCGTAGTTATGCTACCTAAGCTCGACCCTCATCAGCAGAATACGAATGTTAGCCCGTACGATATTAAGCCTGTTCTAATGACCCTGCCACTTCTAGTTTTCTGATCTGTATAGTTCACATCCTTGCTCTCTCTTGAGTACTATGGCTCTAATTTTCTAAAATTTCCGTACCCAATAATCTCTAGCTAATTGAATGTCGTTAAAATGTAAAAAAGAAAATGTGACGAACATAGTCGAAATATTTTAATATAATATATATTAGACCTCTCCATATTTTGAAAAAGTTTTGAAATATACACGGGTCAGCTCAAATTTTTGTTCTCGGTGTGAATTTAAGAACTTTCACCAAAAATGGCTTAATTTGGACATCATTTAGAGGTGTCTCCAATCAAAAATCGTGTTTTTGCTATGTTTCCATAGGAAGATTACTTACACTCTGATTTGATAGGCCCTACATGCCCACATATCATCAAAGGTTGTTCCTTACACATATCTTAACATGTTTTAACAGGTGAACATAGCTCTAAGCGCAATAGAAAATTTGTTAACTGCATTTTTATATAGAAAAGAATATCAAAACCAATAAAAAATACTATTAATTTTCCTTGGTTTTGATATACTTTTCTATATGAAAATCCAGTTAAAATGATGACGAAAAGTAATCACTAAAGATTAAATATTTTTTCGCTCAGATACCCAGCACCGCCTTTAGGCAGGCAAAGTATTTTACCGAAAAAGTTGAACTTCCGATTAATTCCACTAAACCAATTCACATCTACAGTTACTATTAACTATTAACATACTATTAACAGGCTACATTAAAATATTCTTTTCAATTTTTGAAGTTTCCAAAAATAGTTAAAATTTGTTCAATGGACATTATCACTAAACACAAAATAGTTTTTTTCCACGCTTTCCTCGAATTTTCAGCTTTGAACTTCAATTGCCTTTGGCAGAACGCTACAAATTTTCAATCAATATGTGTGTGTATGAAAGGTGTGAGCGTTGGGAAGAAATGCTAGAGCGGGTGCCAACATACAATCATGTTGTAGCAGTTTTATTTATGGGGTTTTCGATAGATTGACACCGGTGTAGTGGAGTGCACTGAAACTGCACCATTTTTGCACTTTCTAGCAGAAGTGCAGAAAACTGGGTATGTTCCATTGACACTTCTGCTAGAAAGTGCAAAACCACTGCAATCCACTACACCGGTGTCAATCAATCGAAAATCCCATTGTATTTTTATAGAGATCGCCTAGCGGCGGTGTTGGGAACTAGAGGGTTAAGAGTACTGAATGTCGTGTCGTACTCTTCCGTTTCATCATCGTGATGTCTACCTTCGTAATCGCGAACATTTGATTTCTTTGATTTTCCTCAATGATGGTGCTGGTTGTTGATTTTGAGGAATCAGAATCAGAATATATTGGCTTAAATGGTTGTTGATTTTGAGGTACTTGACGCAGCTTTTGTCGTTGCCAATATTACCTGAACAGGTGCCACATGCTTGGAAATTGTTTGTGCTTCAGGTAATGGTGTTGGAAACTGGGGATGTGCGTGTAATGGTAATATCGCATTATGTTTTGTACTGCAGAGTCAGGTAGGAGGAAATGAGTCGGTTCAACAAGATTTTCACCACAAAACACTACTTAAAATATCTATATCTATCTTTCCACTTCTTTTAAATCTTACACGAATCTTTTAATAGTCACCGTGTATTTTGGAGGTATAAGATCTTGTAGCCGATAATCGATGTTCTCATCGTTCACATATATGAGGATCCTGATTATAGCGCTGTCACACACAACCGTGAGTTTTAAGTTGTTATACAAAATGAACGATTTAGCCTGAGCCACTTTGTTGAACATTATCAGAATTGAATGCCTGACATGGTAGAACTCGATAAAGACGACTTCCGTAAGCCTAATTTTTATTTTCACCTTTATTAAATGTTTCACATCAACGTCAATAGACACCTTAAGTGGACGGAGCATCACTTATTGGCTCTGTGACTCTCTCATCTCGACAGATCTTCAAGGCAAGAATTAAAATAACAATCTGTTTCGTTCAGAGAACTGTTTTTGTCAATAAATATCGTGTCGGTTTTTTTGTTGTTCGAAATAGTAATCTTCTTGAACATTTTCTCATTGATTTGTTCAAACCAAACGAGATACAAATTTATTAAAAGTAGTTGAAACCATGTTTTATTTCTATAAGCTCTTTTTGAAAAATTTCAAAGGGGCTTTAATCCCCTAGCCACACCCACCCCCCTTTGGCTACGTGCCTTGTTAAGTTCCGAAACGTGACGTAGAACCAAGTCTCTCTTTATTTATGAACACAGCGATAACAAATTCAATTTGTTTTCTTGGTTGGTTTTTCTAAACAATGTTCCGTACTATAACAACCTACTTAGAAGCATTTTCCTAATAGTAATAAGATTTAATTGCATCTATTATTCTTCAACAAAAAAAAGAAGAATTTCTTTCATACAACATTAACCCAACTCGGCTCCGTGCACCGTGGCAACTCTCCGAAGGGAAATGGGAAAAGTGCATAAATTTGTAATCCAGATTATGCGCATGCAATTTAGCTTAATTTTACGCTTGCCTGAACTCTTTTTCCGAGGATGCATTTTTCTTTGCATTCTTTCTACTTCCTTTTCGAATCCCGTCGCTGGTTGCCGCGCGCCGCAGTTGCAGAAGACCGCAACCCCCAGAAGACTACCACCACCACCACCACCACCAGCCAGCTGCCGAAACGAGTACCAGCAGTTGGGAAATAGCATTGCTTTCATGATTATCTCTTCCATCCGTGTGGCACTGCGAAGGATCGGGGATGCTCTACATGCCAGACACTCGATGTAAACTCATCACATTCGCATCCTCCCGCCAACCATTCCCAGCGCGAACTGACCGAGTTACATGAGGATTTACACACGGAAAAGTTCCTTACCGCGAATTGTGATTTGCTCTGGAAAAATTTGCATTTTTAAATTAAGTTGATTTAAGCCAAATGAGTACAAACGAAAAGCGGTTTCCCGGGATGGAAGCAGAACTGGAGCAAGAAGAAACCGACAGGAGGGGGTTCTTGGAAGGGTGAAGAAGATATTAGGAGTCGACGACGGGCACTGGCACGACTGTGCGGTTTATGCAGCATTCTTGTGGTTGTTGAAATAAATATTTTTTCCTGCTTCCCAGTAATGTTTGCAATGCGGATGAGATGTTCCTGGGAGGAGCAGTTTTGATAATTAATTTGAGCTGGAACGGCAAAAATGCTTGCGGTTAAACAGTTTGCTCGCCCATGTTTACATTCAGCTTAATGAGTTTACCCCCAACGGGATGGAACGAATAGTGAAGGGAAACTGATACCGATCATTAAGGATACCGAAAGGCCATTAGCGCAGAAGAGGGCAGTGTAAATAGAGGTTGTAAGGGTGAGCTAACCCTAGCAGAATAAGATACATTTTTTCGAGTTTATGTACGAGGAGATCAAGTCAAAAATTTATGAAGCAATCATTATAAATCCGTGATTCAAATATCTCTCTAAATGTCATTCATCCATAGGCAAACATTTTCCCGCGAGATTCGAGGTCCCCAAGCAGACGTCACTTATAACTTTGTGTTCATGAACTCTCGAGCGTACGGCATTGCTCGCCGCTACTGCTGCGGTGAGCTGATGCTGGCCTGTCGCCTTGACGAGACAGACTCGCTGCGTGTTGACCTCTATTTCCATTTCCATATTGTCTACCTCTGAGTTGATGTGGTTTGTAGGACAATATTCATTTGTCTCTTGCAGGTTC
Source organism: Topomyia yanbarensis (assembly GCF_030247195.1). Taxonomy (NCBI): domain Eukaryota; kingdom Metazoa; phylum Arthropoda; class Insecta; order Diptera; family Culicidae; genus Topomyia; species Topomyia yanbarensis. The sequence continues at coordinate 89,066,855 of NC_080671.1, forward strand.
GGAAAAAAACCGCGTCTATAGTTTTTGGTCAGTGCCATGAAAAGTTGTTTACTTTTGCACTTGTAACTTGGTCAACTTTTTTCTTACGCGCAATGCCAAACTGGAGACAACGACCCATTATTAACAGTCATGGTACTGTCTATGATATTCTGAGATTGAAATATATTTCTTGATTCAGTAATGTCGAACAGTGGGACCAATCCAAAACAGTAGGGACAAAACAAATTTGAGGCTTTAGATGTCATTTTAGAGCCAGCATTGCTTCGTAGGATATGTTCACAATATTATGCTGCAACTTTGTAAATACAAACTTTTTTGATTAGACCAAAATAGAGTACCCGAGCAAGAAATTTTAAAAAAAGGTTTAGAGGGTAGATATCTTCGGCAAAGTTGTAGAATATTATGTTTTGAATAACTTTGTCGAAGACACCATAGACATGAAACCTAATTTTAGAGTGGAAATTGTATTTTTTTTTGTGTTGACTTTTTCATGTTAAAACCTTAATTGATTAATGTAAAAGATTCAACAAACTTGCAGGTATCACAGCTTTTTGTTGAAGGAACCAATACTGTAAAATAAATGTTTTGACTTTTAAAACAATTTTTCACATAACTTTTTACTATTTTCATAAGAGATTTCTGTTTTATAGACGCTTTATGGCAGCCAAATTTTGGCTATTCCAATAATAATTTAAGTATTACAAAAGAACTGGATATAATGGGGCTCATTGTTTGGGTGACCATTTATGTAGAACGGTTTATAGCATAAAGTGTGTTTAATTTAGGAGAACCCGGGGATATTCAGGCAGTGGAGGTAATTCGGACCCCCTCGATTTCTTAGAAAATAGCAAGACTTCGTGGAACCGCTATTCTGAAACATAAATTTTGAGAGCTGAATTTGATTCTTTGTTATTTGTAGAAAGGAAATACAACGTGTTTCATTTTTTGTCATCCTCAAAACAAAAATAATTATAATGGTAAAACGGTGATTAAAACAATAAATAAAAGTGAAAAAAATAAAAAGTAAGTATTTTGGAAAGCTTGTGGCTGGGTGAAATCACAGATATTTTCGAGACGCTCACAACTTTTATGCGATATGAGCGTACGAAGCTATTCGGACCCCCTATTCCGTCAACCACCGTTCAGCGGCTTGCGGCTGCGCACACCATTGCACACGCCACAGCAAAGAAAATACATGGGCCGCCAATCGACAAGTGTCTGTCATAAATATTTCATAGGTAAACATAATTTCGTTAAAACAAAATTAAAGAAAAATGACGGTCTGAATTTCTCCGTAGGGAGGTCCGAATTACCCCTACATTGTAAAAGGATGGAAAAACGTAGAGGTTTGCAAATCGTTGCCTAGCGCTGCTATTGCAGTGCAAATGAACCTTTTATGGCACCAAAATGTAGCTGAGGTTTCAAACTAACGATTAGGACTTTGGACCGGCAACTTTTTGCCTTTCTCATATAGAAAGGTTATGCAATCACTCTGAAAAAGTTAACCTAATCCCGGTCATATCCCATTCGACTCAGTTCATCGAGATCGGAAAAAGTCTGTATGTGTGTATGTGGATGTATGTGTGTGTATGTGTGTGTATGTGTGTGTATGTATGTGCGTATCTGTCAAATAATGTCACTCAAATTTTCCTCAGAGATGGCTGGAACGATTTGCCCAAACTTAGTCTCAAATAAAAGGTGCAACCTTCCCATCGGCTGCTATTGAATTTTGGATCGATCGGAATTCTGGTTCCGGAATTACGGGTTTAAGAGTGCGGCCACACAGAAATTTTCCATGTAAACTATAGGAAAAATTAAAAATAGAATTTTTATTTTTGATGCTAAATGTCTTTAAGGTGCATGAAACGTCGAGATTTGATGCAGAATCGAAAAAAAAATTGGCGAATTTTTTTTTTTTGGATTTTGGCACATTTTGCCTTTCTCATATAGAAAGGTAATGCAATCACTCTGAAAAATGTCAAACTAATCCCGGCCAATTTTTTTTTTGACTGGCATAAGGTTTACGGAGAGGGGTTACACCCCCCCCCCCCTCTGCTGTTCACTCCCCTCCCTTTAAAATCCTTTTACATCACCGCTCAAACCACCACCCCAGCCAGCCCTCATACCCCTCCCTCTCAACCCCATCATCTTTAAACCACCACTATATCACAAAGCATACCAAATTAAGCTTGGGAGTCGTTTGTTCGTGGGACTTTCGCCCTCCTCACACACCCACCCCCGCATGACAAAATGAGTTAGCAAGCAGATAACATTGATCTAATGCTGATTAGGCTAATGAAGCATGATATTTTTTGCTTTCAAGTGTTTCACCGTCGACACGTAGCTCATCAAGTTCGTGGCTGGCAAGCCATAGTGTATAAGTGCAAAGTGTACTAAGAATGTAATAAACATTTCCACAATTATGCTAAACATAAACAGCCTCCCAGCCATAGTTTAGAGAAATGAGAAAGGCACAATTGCACCGCTAGGTGGATTAAAACAGGTTTTTCTTATCTATCTAAAAGGGCGATTCCCCTAAGTAGATCTGAATAGCCCCGGATTCCTCTATATGTCTTAGTTATAAACAAAATGTTGAGCGCTCATAACTTTTCAACGATAATAGTTAGATATGTGGTGCCATGAAATAAATTATTCGTCTTAAAACAATCTTAAAGTTGTCTGAAGACTACTTCAGTACCACAAAAGTTATTTGAATAAAACAGTTTTTCTAAGAAATACCTCAACCTTTGATTTTAAATTTGTTGTAAAATGAAAAGTATGACAGATAGAGCTTGCATGTCTTTAGCAAACTTTTCTAAAATTTGTTGTTCTACAACTTCACTGAAGGTCGTATGGCTCTATCTGGAATTATTAAAAAGTTAAATTTTTGATCTTGGTAAAAATTAATCCGAACTGTTGTTTTAACAAAAAGGGCCTCAATAACTACGAAAACTTTTCCAAAGACATAATAAGGCTAAGTGATTTAGTTTTTGAGTAAAATATCAAAATATCAAATTTGCATTCTGGACCACATTCCATCATATCGGACTCATGTTCCAAACCACTTTGTCGAGAAAAGTGTTTAAAACATATTCGTTTTCCTCATACATAATTGTGCTACCAATATGCCGTTTGTCATTGTGTTTCAATCAGGCCGTGCGCAGAAACTCAAGGGGGGGGGGGGTTTGATTTTTCACTTACCTTACTGTTCCGGCTAGAGCCTTGTTGTCTCTTACTGTATGCTGAAGCCGTCTCCACTCCACTCGGTCCATTGCTGCTTGTCGCCAGCCTCGCAGTCTTCGAAGTGTTCGAAGGTCGTCTTGATTTTTTAACGTTTCTTTTAAAAGAAACGTTTAGAAACCCTCAAACCTTGAAGATTTTTTCAGAGGCCTGGACCTAGTCTTGTGAACCAAACGACTCAGCTCAACAAATTGGGTAAATGTTAGTTATCGACAAGACAAAAGACACCGCTGCATATTGGTCGGAAACCCCAAAAACCTGTTTTAATCCACCTAGTGGTGGAATTGTGCCTTTCTCATTTGTCCAAACTACGATTCCATGGCTGGTTATGTTCAATACAACGATGGAAATGAATATTACATATTCAGTACTATTTGCATACATACAATGGATCGACGGCCACGATTTTGAAATGCTATGTGTCGACACTGAAACATCGCTTGAAGCCAATGGCGGATCAAGGAAGAGGATCCGGGGGGTCCGAACCCTGCCGAAAATTTTCAACTTGTTAAGAAATTTTAAACTAGTTTCAATTTTAAAGTAGCAACCCCTCATTGCATACTCCTATCTACACCCAAATAAGTCAAAATCGCGGCCCTCCGGGATTAGGTTGATGATTTTTAGAGTGATTGCATAACCTTTCTATATGAGAAAGGCAAAAATGTGCCAAAGTTAAAAAAGTCCTTTTTAGTCAATTTTTTTTTAAATTTATCAAATCTCAATGCAATGCAATGCAATGCATGAAGTTTTAAAGTCATTTGGCATCAAAAATGCAAATTCTATTTTAAAAATTTCCCTTACTCCCCCCTTTGAGAATTTTTCATTTCAGTTTATATGGAAATTTGCTGTGTGGACGCACTCTTCAACCCGTAACTCTGGAACCGGAAGTCCAATCTATAAAAAATTTAATAGCAGCCGATGGAAAGGTTGTACCTTTTATTTGAGACTAAGTTTGTGCAAATCGGTCCAGCCATCTCTGAGAAACAGAGGTGACATTTGTTCCACATACACACATACACACAGTGTCTCACCCACATTGGCCTTTTTTTTCTAAATGTTCATGGAAATTTGATGATTTTTTTTTCATGACAAAATCCATTGTAGAGTATTTTAGAAACTTGTCGCAATTGATAAAAATGATGTTATCAAAAATTGAATGGTTTACTTTGATGCAGGATCGATATTTAGAAATGTGCGGCTTCTCTCCTCAAATTACTCTATCTCGTAATGTAGCCCAGAAATCGTTTTTTAACCCTAAAACGTTGCATTGGGGTACAAATGTACCCCACGCCATCTTTGGAGCCGTATGAAGACGAGAATTCGGTATTTACCGACCTGGAACCCCAACCATAATTTAATTTAGAGTTCACAGTAAATCCAAAACCGCTACGACTATAAGCGCAATGGCAGTAGTCGAAAGGCAAACAGAGATGAACAGCAGCAATCCCATTGATTGATGCTAATCGTCGAATGGTGTTCAGTGGTGATCTTGCGTGGATCTTCTTTTGTCGGTTTTCACGGTAAAGAGGGACAAGCCTGTCTTTGCCAGGAGACATGATGGTGGACTTAAGTGATTCGTAGTTATGCTGCCTAAGCTCGACCCCCATCAGCAGAAGACAAAAGTTAAGCCCGTACGGTATTAAGCCTGTTCTAATGACCCTGCCACTTCTAGTTTTTCGATCTGTATACTTCACATCCTTGCTCTAACATAACTACTGTGGCTCTAAATTATCATAACTTTCCCTACCCAGTAATCTCTAGCTAATTGAATGTCGTTAAAATGTAAAAAATGAAATGTGACAAAAAAAGGAAAAAAGTAAGAGTAGGAAAAGGTAGTAAAGCCAATTTTCTTTTGGCCTTCGTGGAAGCAGGTGTCAAAGTTGGCGTGGGGTACATACCCCAGTGTACGGTTGGTGTAAGTGTTTCCAGTACCGTCTTTCCGTATGGATATACTGGGCCTGGGCCAGGGGCCCCGAAATTTTAGGGCGTCTATCTTCGAAAAAAAGGTAGGGTAAGGTGGGGTAAATCCGACCGTTGGGTAAACCCGACCCCCCTCTGTTACCGAAAATCAGAAGCACTACGCGAACTAATATCAATGTTGTCGTGTAGGGCATCGAAAATAATCATAATGGTGGTATGACAGCATTTTATTAGTCTACATTGAGATGCTCATACGACAAAAAGTGTGTTTTTACAACTTTTGATTTGACTTTTGTGCATCATTGACTACAGGATATTTCTGATTGTTAAAGTGATTGCATAATAAATGTAAGTGGATTTAAATTCTTTGATTTAAGTCCTACAAAGTGCATAGATGAATTCAGTTCAACCTTTTTCATATATTTTTTAATTGCATCGTAATGAAAAATGACGCGGTGAGGCAAATCCGACCTCTAAATATTGGGCTAAGAAAATTTTTATTTTTCAAATTGAAATATATTTTTATTGTTATTATTTATTATTTTTATGCAAAATGGTTTAAAATTACAAACGAAAGACACAAAAACTTGATGATTATAGTATTCGTCGAGCAATTGCTCCGATGCAAATGGGAATATCATTACGTGCTACTGCTCGTGATTTTAGCATTCCAAGATTGATATTGAACTCCATTTTATTCATGTTACAATTCAATAATACAACATTCATTGATTTATCATTGAAAAACCATAAAATTTGAGTAATATCTGCACTACATCAACCAAAAACATAGGGGGTCGGGTTTACCCCACCATTTTTGAAAACAGCAAAAATGAACATTTTTGTAAAACGCTTGTATCTCAAGATATTCAGAAGATCGAAATAAAATGCTATATACAGAAAGTTGCCCAGGAGTCTAACCTTTAATTTGGTATATAAAACGACTTGATCCGTTGTAAAATGAGCATTTTACAGCCAAAACCATTTATTAGGTCGGATTTGCCCCACCTTACCCTATACTCGAATATTTGTAACTCTTCAGTGCGTTGCTAAAATGACAGAAATTAAAATTGAAAGTGGTCTACATTTTAAACTCTATACAGGCATTGCTTTACCAATATCCCAATATGATTTGGTAGCACAACAGTTCGGAATCGCACATTGATTCGTGTTCCATGTGATTAAACCATCAAAAAGCATCAGACAACCAAGCAAAATGATACTAGCAGCAGGAAACGCATCACAGCAAGGTCAAGACTTTGCCTTAGCGTGCTCATTCTTTTTGTCAACAATAATAATATTTTTTTCGTGATAATAAGAAACCTTGTGATCCTGATATAAAATTATTTAAATTTTACAATGTAGTTAAATTTTAAATCTAAGTTTACGGGTAAACGAGGAACGCAATAAAATGTGAGCCACTTCCCTTATATATAATGGCTTGAATTAAACTTAGACACTCTGTGGTAAACAGCAGTCAGGTCTATTAGTTAACCACCGTCACTGGCCGATAGTTTCGTATGCTTTCAAACCTTTATCTTAATTTGATAACTTTTTTAATTACGAAATAGTACTGAAAACATAAAACAAACAAGTACCATTATTTTTCAAAACAAAATAGTTTGACTTTTATATTTAGATATTTCCAGCATTAAAGTATTTAGAATAGGCCATTAGCAAGGTCCCTAGTATAATAATAATTGATTGATTGTATTGTTCAATTTCAGTAGAAACTGTTTGACCGTGTGTCACAAATTTATATCAAAGTTTTTATAGTTATTATTTCAATGATACATGATGTAGAAAATATTGAAGAATGTATAAAAAATATATTTTGATTAAAAAGTTAAATTTTTTTTTGTCCAACTCTTGTTCTAGCCACTCCATAGTGCGTCGCGTTGATTTTATTTTAAGAGGCGCTTGACAGTAACATTCGCACAAACAGGTGGTCTGAAGAACTCGAATCCGCAATTCCCGGGTCCGTTTGAAAATTTTCCGCAACTGTTCGGATAATTTAAAATGCTTATTATTCATTGATCATCGAGTTGGTGTAATTTGACAAGACATTATAATAATATTTAGATGCAAATATTTTATACGCTTTTCGAATGTGTTTCCTCTACAATGTTCTATAGGATTGGTATCAGTACTCCCACGCATTCTATATGAGTAACTGTGAAGTTTGATATGGCGCTTGGTATTGTGTTTATGTCCTTTACAATGCCTCCTGGAACCGTATCTAAAAGCAAAACAATGTTTTGATACTATCATTTTGTTTTGGAACTTGACTTTCTTTTTCAATAGACTTCGCAGCCGATTCTTAGTGTACAGGACAATAACGGGACTTGTGCTACAACCCGATCAAAATGAAATAACAAGATTATAACACAATAAAATTTTCGTAACAAATTGTGTTATAAATTTGGTCTCGTTAGTAGTTAAAGTAACAGAAAATTATAACAAGTAACAACGCGAGATATAGTTTTGAAATCTTTTTGTTATGTGTTTCTGATCGGGAATGCTACTGATCACTAAAAATTCTTCCTGGATGAGATCCGCAAATGCGACGAATGGTTAATGAGACCAGCACCTTACCCTCTGAACCGCCAAAGCAAAGATCATTTCTAGGTTTCCCAAAACTAGCTAATATGTCCCCGAATCAATTTAGAAGGTTGACATTTATGATTTTTAGTTATACTCAGGTTATGCTAAGACACACTTCGAGCTAGAAGTTGTGTGAGTAGGGGAAAGAGGGTAACAGTGGAACTATGAAAACGTATTGTTTCCATAGTTCCACTGTTATCCTATTTCCCCTATTGAGTATGGGTCACGAGGCCCCCTGACAACCCCCACTGGATTTCTTTGTAAAACCAGAACCGGTTTTCTGACCTGACCAACAAGTATAGTTTATGCTGAAGATTAATTTGTTCTACTCTAGCCATACTGCCCATATAAGCATAAGAGTCCCGTATGGATTTTTGTCGAAAATGAGATATCTGTTGGATTGTATTCTGTATCACACCTGAATCCTAATGCACACATGAGATTACCAGGTTTGTTCAGAAAATATCGAAAAAATAACACAACATATTGATGGATATTAAAGACATTACCATCATTTAAATCCCGCGATTGGCGAAGAAATGAACATCCCCTGTGTCAGAGATTCGCTTAACACAGGAAGGGCCCACGACACTCCGTGCGCGGCTGGCATATTTTAGTCCAGCCAGCCAGTGAGTCCTCGGCACGGAGAAACATCCTGTTTTCCGTCGCCTCTTACGACACGGAACAGGACCCAGTGGATCAATTCGTGGCTGAGATACTTCAACCCACACACCATACACACACAGACATTTTCCGATCTCGTAGAACTGAGTCGAATGGCATATGACATTAGGCCCTCCGGGCCGGGATTAGGTTGACGATTTTTAGAGTGATTGCATAACCTTTCTATATAAGACAGGCAAAAACGTTCCAAAGTTCAAAAAAGTCAATGTTAGTCAAAAAAAATTGTTAGCGCATAAGACCGCGCAAATTCGTAAGTGCTACCACGCAGCGTTGCCAACAATGTTTTCAAAAAAACTGAATCCCCTCTTTAAAAAAACTGAAAAAAACAAATTTATCCTTGCAATCAGATTTTTAGTATTCCAAATAAAAGGTATCTTTCTAAAAAAATGGGAAAATAAAGACAAATATCATTATTCAATATGAAAATGTTCACTTATTTAAAAAGACAAGAAAACAATTTTTATTTCCTCTTTCCCCATCGTAGTTTTAATTAAAATTTAATTGTGTATAGTAGTGAATTCTTAGTTTAAGATAGCCTAAATTTTTTTCCTTACCGTTTAAATATAGCTTTCAGATAATTTCAAATTGCAACCCTCCATATTTGAAAAAAAGAAATTTGCAACAAAAAAATTGGAACCTTAAAGCTACCGCACTGTGCCATATGAAATAAAGAGACTATAAATTTAAAATATCCCAATCCAAGCAACCATAGGCATTAAGCCATAGTACAATATTGGCTATATATTTGCACTAATGTTGCATTAAAACTCCATAATAGCATTAACAATGCAATCAAGCTATATATTAGCATCATAAATGATTATTTGCACAGGCGAAGTATAGCATTATCGCTTGCTTCGTATACGTATATAAAGCTTATATGATGCCTAGATGCTTCATGGACCATTAAAGCATGTATGCTTTACATGTCCATTTGGTGCCATTATAGAGCAAATATAAAGCCGACTTAATGCTATCTTGAAGATTATATTCCGCATATTTTATTTCACTCGAACATACGCAATGTAGTCCAGGCAGCAAAAGCAGCGCACTTACTGTGAAGGACAAGGCAAGGTACCTCTGTTCGAGACTTACTAAAGGAAATTTTCATAAAACTTGATTCATATCGTGTGAGAACGAAATTCCGTTAAGGAAGAAGTGTGGGGAGGGCAATGGTTTCAGCATGAAAAGTTTATCTTGTAAACTCAACATAGGTGTTAGGTATTTTTTGCACAGAATGTGTATGCAAAGTTTGAAAGAAATCGGTTAAGTAATTTTTGAAAGGCAGTTAACACCGCAACTAGTGTTTTTCACCGAGACGTTCTACAAAAAGCTTCGCCACCGAGTCGTCTGTCGGTATTTTGGCATAGCAAAATTACAGAATATTATTGAAGTGATACACTATAATGTATCGAAGTTTTATTCAAATCACATCCCTCAAAGTTCTAAAAACAATTCGTAAAAAATATTTTTAGGCTGAAACCCATACCCCCCCCCCCTTAAGTTTATTCATTACAATGCATCAGAAGAGAGTCAATTACGGTTTTAAACAGTACTTTAATATTTTTTCCTTTTTGCCCACCGCACCGAAAAGAACACATAAGAAATTGTTGCAAAAGCGGTGCGGAAAATGTCAACCAATCGAAGCTTTCTAATAGCATGAGTGGCGCTAATATCAGGCTATCAAATTTGACATTTGTGCGCTGGTACTATATAACAGCACTAGTGACGCAAAACGGGCTGTCAAACTCTGCACAATAATAGCACAATATTTCGCCTTTTCTAGCATAATACCAACGTTATATCAGAATACAGGGCTTACCGGCTTTATACGAGTGCCCTATAAGTAGATATAAAGCAGATATTAGGCTACGTAACAATGCTTATTGGTTACATGGGATCTACTATTACGGCACTCCATAGCATGTCAATTTATTTATTTATTTATTTAGTTATTTGTTTATTTATTTATTTATTCATTTATTTATTTATTCATTTATTCATTTATTTTATTTATTTATTTATTTATTTATTTATTTATTTATTTATTTATTTATTTATTTATTTATTTATTCATTTACTTATTTATTTATTTATTTACTTATTTATTTATTTATTTGTTTATTTATTTCCTTTTTTATTTCGACTATGTTAGTCACATTTTTCTTTTTTACGTTTTTACGACATTCAATTAGCTAGAGATTACTGGGTAGGGAAAGTTATGAAACTTAGAGCCATAGTACTCAAGTGAGAGCAAGGATGTGAAGTAAACAGATCGGAAAGTTAGAAGTGGCAGGGTCATTAGAACAGGCTTAATATCATGCGGGCTTAATTTTTGCCTTCTGATAATGAGGGTCGAGCTTAGGCAGAATAACTACGAATCACCCGAGTTCACTATCATGTGTCCTGATAAAGGTAGACGTATCTATCTTTACCGTGACAACCGATCTGTTTACTTCACATCCTTGCTCTCACTTGAGTACTATGGCTCTAAGTTTCATAACTTTCCCTACCCAGTAATCTCTAGCTAATTGAATTTATTTATTTATTTATTTGTTTTTTTAATTTATTTTGATTAATTTGAGGGCAGGGAAAAGCCCGTTGGAGTTGAATTTTGTTTCAACTCTCTCTCCATAAGGCATAAAACCTCCTCATCCTTTATATCAACAGATAACAAACCTCCAAGTGGCACAATTCGAATCTTATAACTACAATGAAAACTAACAGCAAAATCTTAATAACTATGAACTAGCACTAGGTAACAGCTAACAAGATAATGAGCTTAAAAACGATATCTTGACGACATTACGAGACAAATGATATTCGAAGTTGTTGGAACAGCGATTGAAAAGATGGCATATACTGATGAAAGGTATGTTATAAATTGATTTTGTTCTGGCTACCGGAAGCCAAAAGAAAAGATGGGTTCGAAGACTACGACGATGAATGTCAATGTCCAAAAGTTGAAGAAGTTCAGAACACTCGATTCGAGGTTGCAGTAAATCGGCAATGGAAACTACTTTCGAAACATTTCGACGTACAGACAGTAGATCGAGGTCAATAAGCTCACAGCGATCTATGTAGCTCGGTAGGTTCAGTGGATCCCTCCATGGGATAACAGACAGATAACAGACCAAAACTATTGGTACGAATAGTTAAGAATTTCAATACATTTTGTGAACTAACGTTAAGCATTATCACATTGAATAGAAACGTCAAGGCACGGTAAATCGGCTAATTTTATCGACTAAGCCACTGGACGACTCATTAAACTTAAAAAATCCTTCCACTGCGGTGAATATACGAATGAATGCGACAATTGGTTCGTTGGATCTAAAAAAGGTATGATGGAATCTTTGCTCGAGCAGTGTTTTATTTCGTAATGTTCTATTTGGAATTCAAAAAATTTATTCCGAACGAAGATCTGGAGCATCCATTTCACCAATAATCAGTTTTGCGATTATCACCGCTTGCTGTATTTTCGCTGGTATTAAAACATATCGGTTCCCAGCAGGTGACATCTATCCGGATATGATGGTAGCAGGTTAACTGGATCATGCCAGGGTAGATTTCTTAGTGCCACGTTACTTCCTGCGAAAACCAGATCACTGAGGCGTTTTCGAGAATAGGGCGGACCAGTGAAACTTTCAGACAATGTAGATCTTCGAAGTCCTTAACAATCTAGGAAATGAATCCCAACTGACGTGTTGCTTTTGAAAAAATTAGTGAGCATTGAAAGTCGACCTTTGAAATCGCGTCCAATCGCACTCTCGAGTCACACACCTGTTCGACACTTGTCCCATTGATCCTATAATCGAACTGCATCGGGCATAAAATACGATGGAACGTAATCGCTTAACATTTCGTCACGTTAATAACAAGCTTATTACTGCCACAACAATATACAACATAAACTGGTTTGTAGTCGGCTCCCAGCAGTAATGCTATATCATTGAAAAATATCACAAATAGCAAAGGTCCCAAGTCACTCCCTTGTGGAACAACAGACTTATTGGAAAATTGTGACGATAAGCGGCTATCTAATTGTACTCGTATAATTCGTCCGGAAAGATATGAATCCAACCAATACACAAATTAATTATGCAGAGACGATGAAGTGTCTATATATCTTAAGCCGATTTCTGAATGCGCACTTTAATAGACTTTTCTGAGCGAACTCACACACATGCAGAAAAACGTCGATCTTAATTTTGCTCTCATAAACGTTACTAAAAAAACTTACGGCGAATAAGTAAGCAAAAGGATCTTTGCATTAATTTTAAAATAAATAGTAGAAGGAACTTTCTTCGACGAGTACTACAAAAGTATTTTCGAACGATTATTACTGAGAAAATGCTGAAATTATAGCAAATAAAGAATGAAACAATGGAATATTCCTACAAACCTATTGATATTTCACAAAGTTAAAAAAATATTGAATCTAGTGCTTCTGAGAGCAAAATTGAGCTCCGCCCTTTTCATCTAAGTGTGCATGTTAATTAACGATCATTTGATGTTAGTTTTGAAATTTGGTCCCTAAACTAAAGTTCTAAAGGACAGCATAAAAATGTTTTTTATTTTTTTTCTCATTTCAAACTCACGTGCTGAATGTTCACAGTTGTATACGACGGAGAATTACAATACCTGAAACAAAGAAGAAATCGAATAATTAGTATTAATAATACCTCCGGAAACAAATCAAAGAAGTTAATTATCAATGTCTCAACAATGTCAAAACAATAACAGTCCAAACGACCGCGGTCGTTGCTCGTTATCGCCGATACAAGCAACCCAATCAGAATATAGAAGGATAAAAACGAAAAATCATCCCATGACATGCTCAAATCGGAGAAACACAACCCACACCAACAGCTCCACATTGGACGCGTCAATAAATTATCGCAATTTATTGTGACATTAGCTGTCGCAATTAATTGCACTCGCTGGTTATGGTCAATACTCATTGTTCGAATTTCCTCAATGAAACGGCAAAAAACCTCTCGCGCATCCAGTCAATTCAACCCGAAACGTATCAATTGTTGTCGGCAATCAGTGCGCGAAAACATCGCACAAACATCCCGCGCGCTGCGCTGGATATTGGCCGGGGATAAACCAGTGCGTCTCAAGGTCAGCACCCGATCCTGTCACTTGCTACAATTTAAATGTGTCCCAGCGCTACCCAACCGAGCTGCACTGACAGAAAACTCAAAAATTATAAGCGCACGGAAGGCAATCGATTTATTAATTTATGAATGCCAATGCTCGATATTTCACACGTCACCGAACCGCAATTCCATTAAAACAGACGACGTCCAAGTGGCTACTTGTTTAACCTACTTTTGGTCAGCATTTACTCTATGCACGACGCGACGCCGGGGTGCAGCGAGATGGGGGTGGCTTTTGGCCCTGGTTGCTTCTGCTGCTGATGCGGTTAACCACCGGTCATAAATCTCGATCTCAGCCTCAGATCTGCTTTCATTCGGTCTCGACGAGACACTGCAGAAGAGAAAACCAGACCTGTCCATTGAGTTCCCCAAAAGGATTCGCCCGGTATATATCTGGTATGGGATGGTGTGGTTGGTGCACGCTAGCCGTCGTCGCACCGGGTGGTGGTGCAATATTAAAACAGCAGTAACAGGATTCCGTTTCTCACGGTCGGTATTCTCTTTGGGTAAAGGAATAATAAACGTCGAATGTCGTACCGATCCGCAACCAACAACAACAACAACAACAAAAGTAATCGCCGACAATGGGAAACCGCGATTGGAAGGAAATGGACAGGAAAGGTTAAATAAGAAATTTTATAAAAACTGACATTGTCAAACTGGGGTAGACAGCAGGTAGACATTGAGAAATGCTGTAAAAATGAACTTCATGACATCTTATAACTATACTTCCCTGAACTCGCTATTTTGCTGATATAAGTCGGAACATTGAAATACAATCGTGTCAAAGTTGTCCAAATTCAGAAAGTCAAATCGAAAATGTTTTAACTATTACGAGTTTCCGTAAGAATTTTCCATTATGGCTGTGGTTAATTTCAGAAGAACAAATAAATTTATCTTTCCTTAAAACGAAACCCCATACAAGAATCGACTGCTGCCATTGTCTGAATATAAACAAATAAACAGCACTAGATACTTCACTAGACCAACAAAACCCATCGAACAAATATTATTATGTTAATAACATTTTCCATAAACATGAATTAATCCACAACTCGACGTTTTATGCTTGTTTGTATTGAATGCAAAGCGCTACGTTCCGGAACAGTGCCCCGAACTTTTCCTATCAGTTAATATCAACATTATCCTCATCATCACAGAGCTGTTAAACACCATAGAACCCGCCGCTTCCCGTGGGCTTCAACGGAGCCCGCATTATACCTCCATTTAATCCGGTCAATGATGCTGAGCTTCACTGTTGTTGTGATTCACACAACTATGTCATTGATCCTAGTTGTACGGCTAGCAAGCGACACCCTACACAGACAGCACGCCGGGATTTCCTATAGCATACCTACCTATCTGAAGTTCACAGTCAGCGTCGAACATCAAACCGTCCACGCTGACTCTGACCAGCTCAGGCCAGCCAACCGGTCACCAATTACCCTCACTGAGTAGACGTAATTAATTTTATCCCGTCACCCTGTCCTCGCAAGTTCCCCACATCAGCCGCAGCGCTCCGCTCGGCTTCAACAAACGCAACGCACGGCTTGACAAGGAAAACAAAAACAACCCACCGCCTCCACAGATGGAAGCGGCAAGTATAGGCTAACAATGTCGTCTGTGCGTGTGATCCTTCTGTTCTTACACTGTTCCCTGTACCGAAAGAGATGTCATTTAGCGGATGCAGTTCCGTCCAGCGAGGACATTGTGTTGACGACGGCGACCATCAATTGAACCATTTATCTTACCGTCAGACCAGACTGAAAGATTCGCGTAAAATCGCAGAACAAAGAGTGACCAGGCAGCGAGCGGCGCACAGTGGGACGAAATCCTCGAAAAGCGGACATTGATATTTGCGACGAAAATATTGGTTTTGGAACTGTGATGTCTTCCGAAATATTCCTTTGTTTTGGGAGTACTTTAATTGCATTCAAGTCGTCGTTACAGTTCGGTCGCGTTTCCATTTGCGCCGTTTAAAGTTTAACCGTGCGTGTTTTAATTTGTATTGTTTTCATTTATCATTGCTACGTAAGTAAAACATGCCGTGCGCGATTAATAATTGTACAGTGAGTGACGACAAACATGTGTGGTACTGCCATGGATCATGCGGGAAAAAATTCCACGCTGCATGCGTTGGTGCTCAGAGGAATCATGAGCAAAGAATACTAACATACATGCTGCCAATATGCTACGAGTGCCAGAAGCGTCTCGTGATGGAGTTAAATTTCGATAAACTGTACAGACAACAACAAGAAGTCATCAACCTCAACAAGCTAGTTATGGAGTCGAATCACAAACTCACATCCACATTTAGCAACTTCAATGTCCGAGATGGATTTGAATGTATCGAAATGCTCTTAAACGAGTTGAAAGGCGAAATTAAAACAACTGCAGCTAATCATAATAACGCGGTTGCACACATAGCCAAAACCTCGGAGTTGTGGAATGAGCTGGCTGCTTCCAACAAAACTGGCAAAACTGATGTCGTTGCCACAAAAAATCACTTAACATCATTATTCGACATATCGATGATAGCTACGAAAAACAACATCGCAGCCTATGTCAATGAACTGACCACCGATATGACACGCGAGTTGAAACAAATTTGTTCAGAAATTGAAAAGGTCAGCAGCGTGATAACTGACATGGCTAACAACTGTTCGGCTCAGAATATGAGTTATGTAAACCCAATATTCACGGATGATATTATCGATGAGTTAAAGCAAATTTCTAGTGCAGTAAACTCACTGGAACAAAAGACTGCTGCTTCACCCGCAACAGATTCCTCCCCTAGTTTAGAGGCTGAGATGTCCGTCGAGGCAGCCAGTAACTCAGGCTGGCGTTTCCTTGGCAACTCTAAGGTATGGAAGGCTGATTGGTCCGAATACGACGCACGTAAATTGCGTCGTCTCAATCAACAAAAAGCGGAGGGGAAAGCAAGAATAAAGAAGAAACGGAATAAACAGAGGCCTGCTAATGCACTTGACACCACCCGTAACAGTAATAATAATACTAAGCGTCGCAAGAATCACGGTTACAAGCACCACACAAGTTTCGACAAAAATAACGGATGTAATTACAACCACAGCAGATTTGCGTACCACGATAACAAACGCCGCGACATCGACAATCTTCCGTTGGATAGAGAGCTACTGGCTGAGGCAAAGAAACGTTTTTCGAGGCCACCTTCAACTTCGTTCAGACCTACCATTGCATTCCAGAGAGGTGATGTTTTAAACCCGTGCCCTACCGACCAACCTAGCACCTCACATCGAACAGCTGCTGCCACACCTATGTACCCCTCCGGAATTGGCGCCTGTCAGTGTTTTTGCCGCTATCGACGCGCTCATTAGAGCAAGATAATAATGAATTGACAAATCATATTGCGATTCAAGATTTAGAAGAGGTAGAGCTAGGGCTAATTAATTCCCATTCAACTAACACTTCTCCTAGAGAATCTCAGTCAAGAACAGAAATCTTGGTCTATTGCCAAAACTTTAACCGCATGAAAAGTGCAGCTAAGATGAATGTGATTCAAAACAAAATATTAGGTTGTCATTATTCCGTAATTTTAGCAACTGAGACTAGTTGGGACGAAACAGTGAGAAGTGAAGAAGTTTTCGGGAGCAATTACAATGTATTTAGGGATGACCGTGATTGTCATGTATCTGGTAAGAAGTCAGGAGGGGGCGCTTTGATTGCGATTTCAGCAAAACTAAATGCAGAAGTTATCAAAACTATAAAATCAAAAGAATTCGAGCATGTGTGGGTGAAAGTATATGTTAAAGACGAAACTCACGTTTTCGCTTCGGTGTATTTTCCTCCAAATTTTGCTCGAAAAACGACTTACGAAAAGTTTTATCATGCTGCTGAATGCATTATTAATAGTCTTTCCCCGCACGTAAAAGTTCACATATATGGCGATTTCAATCAACGCGGTATTGATTTCATACCAGATGCTGATAATGAGAGCATCCTACTTCCTGTTGTAGGGGAAAATGAAACTTTGCAGTTCATTTGCGATAAATCTGCCAGTTTAGGACTTAATCAAATAAATCACATAAGAAATCAGCGACATTGCTATTTAGATTTATTAATGACGAATATAGACGAAGACTTCTGTGTAACGGAATCACTTACTCCCTTATGGAAGAATGAAGCATATCATACAGCCATTGAGTTTTCTATATTCTTGCATGTTAACGACAGACCTGGTGATAGTGAATTTGTGGAGGTATTTGATTACGAGTCCGCTAACTATGAAAGCTTGAGGCAAAAAATTAATGCAATAAACTGGCAAATGATTTTAAGAAATGAAGAAAATGTTGAAGCTGCCGTAGACATCTTCTACAAAATATTATTTGAAGTCATTCACGAAGACATACCTTTGAAAAGAAGAAGGCGTCACTATAACTCAAAACATCCCATCTGGTTTAATAGAGAAATCAAAAATTTAAAAAATCGTAAGCAGAAAGCACACAAAATCTACAAAAAATACAACAGCGAAGATAACTTAACAAACTATTTAAATCTATGCGATCAATTGAACCTTGCCATTGATATCGCGTTTGAAGAGTACAATGCAAGAACAGAACGCAATATAAAAACTTGCCCAAAAAACTTCTTTAATTACGTAAAAACTAAAATAAAATCGGATTATTTCCCAACAGAAATGCATCTTGATGGAAAGGTAGGCGATAACTCAGAGGAAATCTGCAATCTTTTTGCAACATTCTTCCAGGAAGTTTACACTACATTTTCAGAGAAGGATCGAGAGCGTGAATACTTTTCATTCCTCCCAGAACTTTCAAGAGATATTAACATTAAACAGATAAAAGTACATACAATCATGGATGCCTTAAAAAACTTGGATAGCTCTAAAAGCCCTGGACCTGATGGCGTTCCACCGGTGTTTTTAAAAACTTTGTCAATAGAACTAACCGCTCCTTTATTTTGGCTTTTTAACATTTCTCTAGAATCAGGTTGTTTTCCTAAAACATGGAAAAGCTCTTTCCTAGTTCCAATTTTTAAAAATGGTAAAAAATCCGATGTGCGTAACTATCGTGGAATAGCTATCATCTCGTGCATTCCCAAGATTTTCGAGGCGATTGTTAATGAAAATTTATTCCACCAAATCAAGAACAGAATTACCCATGTGCAACATGGTTTTTTCAAAGGGCGTTCTACAAGTACAAACCTGCTCGAATTCATTAACTACACATTAACAGCAATGGAAAACGGAAACCACGTTGAAGCTCTTTATACAGATTTTAGCAAAGCATTTGATCGCATCGACATACCCATGCTACTTTTTAAATTAGAAAAAAAGGGGTTTGAGCCAGGACTTCTTACATGGGTACAATCATATCTTACAAATCGTGAACAAGCTGTTAGATTTAAAGGGATAAAATCAATCCCAATTCAAGTTACATCAGGAGTCCCTCAAGGGTCTCATTTGGGCCCGCTATTCTTTATTTTATTTGTTAACGACATTTCCTTCATTCTAAAAAATGTAAAAGTTCTTATATATGCTGATGATATGAAACTGTTTCTAGAAATAAGAAATGGTGAAGACTTTCAGACATTTCAAAACGAAGTAAATATATTTTATACATGGTGTAATAAAAGCCTGCTGAAACTGAATGTAAAAAAATGTAATTCCATAACATTGAGTAGAAAGAATAATATACAGAACAATAGAATCTTATTGGGAAATCAACAAGTAGAAAAGTGTGACAGAATAAGAGATCTAGGAGTTATTATAGATTCCAAAATAACATTCATAGATCATTATAACACAATAATTAACAAAGCAAACAGCACACTAGGTTTTATTAAACGCTTCAGCTATAATTTCCAAGATCCCTACACAATAAAAACATTATATGTAGCCTATGTGCGTTCAACACTAGAATATTGTAGCATAGTTTGGTCGCCTTTTTCAGCAACGCATGCAAACCGGATAGAATCAGTACAAAAGCAGTTTTTGATGTTCGCTCTTCGTAAACTAGGTTGGACTGGACTACATTTGCCATCTTATGAAGCACGGTGCATGCTAATTGACATTCAAACCTTGAAAGATCGTCGTGAATTTTCTATGGTATCATTTGTAAACGACATTGTATCACATCGTATTGATTCAATCGAACTTTTATCGAAACTAAATTTTTATGCTCCTTCTCGACAACTACGTAACCGCAGCATCTTTTGTACAATTCGCCATCGCACTAATTATGCCAAGTTTGGCCCTTTAAACCAAATGATGAATATTTACAACAAACATTGCGAAAGCATTGACTTCACTATGTCGAAAACAAAACTTAAGCAGCAGTTTAAAGTAAACCAAAATTTCAACTAGTGTTAAGTTAGTTTAATAATTATTGTAAGAAACCGGTCTACATCTGATTGACGACTTGAAATAAATAAATACAGCGGTGAAAATGTTTAATTTAGTATGATAAAATTACTTTCATTTATTTCTTAAACTGATAGTAGTCTATGGAAAGTCTAAGGAAAGTTTGAAATTTTGTCCATTCTCGGTAAAAATGGATCAAGATATAAAAAAAATGGTCGAAATTAAAGCGAAACTGAACCATTTCAACACGTAATTTTTCATATGATTTATATGAAAATCCATATTTTTTAAAAGCAATCGAAAAATTTTGATAATTGGTAGACTCTGAGCACACTATGAAAGGTTCCAAAAAAAAAATTACGTGGATGAAAAAAAATTCTTTTTCTAAAAATTTCGGTATTTTCATAATACAATATTTTTCAGAATGTATTTTTAAAGAATCCGAAAACTTTTCGCTTAAAAGCTTTCATAGTGCGCTGAAACTCTAACAAGTTTCAAAATTTTTCGTTCACTTTGAAGAAAGATGAACTATCATATAAAACGTATGCAAAAAAATACATGATTTTCCCATCTAAAAATTCAATCGTTTTGAGGCACGTATTAAAATGGTCTAATTTCGCTAAACTCCTTATCTTTTTGTTCATCAATATTACCCTTTCGATACATGTTTAAATCATCTGATGACTAAAAATGTCGAAAAGGTGACTTAAGTTGCTCTTTGCCCATGCATATTGTCGTGCTTTATGTGTTTACTTATTTGACCACACCCAATTCATCTGACTACAAATACGATTAAGAATATACGATTTTTTTAATAACTCATTTCTTTTATCATTTGTAATATTTTGCGCCTATATAGTAGATCTATTGCATCTCCTATGATAAATTAATAAAATGCTTAGCTATGGAACTATGATTAGCAACAACGCAACTGTGGAAACAATACTAAAACATGTTCAATAGTATTTGGATATTTTTTTTTGAGAGTTGTCCTAGTGGAACTGTAGAGTTACTAAAACACTGCTTAAGACCAATTGTAGCGTGCCATGATTTTGAATGTTATATTCATTGTATGGTTCCGATATGTGCGGACGTAGGGATTTTGCGAGCGCGTGCATCCTCGCGAAGGGCTCGAGCGTTTGTACGTTAATGTGTTCGATTGCGTGTGCATTTGTATGTTGTGAGTGCTAACGTGTACGTAACTTCGCGTGTGTAAATTCTATTTTATAAGCGTGTGCCGTTGGCATATTCACTAGTGTTTTTGGATCATCGCGCGCAGATGCTAGAAGAAAGTGAGATCTTCCAGTTCACTAGAGTTCCCAGTCAGTCGCCATGTCTGTTGTCTAGTGGATATTATTTATTTTTTTTTTTTATTGGTCCAACTGAATATAAAGACCTAAGTTTCTAGGACGGAGGATAATGATTTCCGGTCGTGACCGATTCATGATCGCGCGAACACGGACGTTTGTAGGCTCGCATTTGCGACCGCACTTCGTAAGTACTAAAACATTCACCTTATTACAGGGGTGCTATCAAGTTTGCGCGATCGCGGGCGTGAATGTGCGCGGTTGATCGCGATGGGCTTAAGCGTTCGTATATTAATGTGTTTGTCGCGTGTTCTAGCGTGCATGTAAGGTCGCGGGTATACATTCGATTTTGTAACCGTATGGCCATTCACATATTCGCGTACGTTCTTGGATGGTCACGCGGACCGTCATTTTGATATTTAGTTATCGGTGTACAGTTCACATTCTGACAGGGAGGTAGTTACCCCGTATCACTAGAGCTCCCGGTCATATCGGCATGGAACGTGTTGTCCAGTGGAAGAGAACTTTTTTCAGTTGGTTCAATCTGGTATCGAGGAAAGAGACTTCCGGAAGTGATCAATCCATGATCGCGCGAGCGCGGGGCTCACGCTCGAGACCGCGTTTGAATGTTTATAAGTATTGAGACGTCCATATTATCACCGGAATGTTATCATGTTTGCGAGAACGCGAGTGTAGCTTACGTGGATGATCGCAAAGAGTTCTAGCATTTGTATGTTAACGAGTTTGTCGTGTGTGTGTTACTTCGCGTGTATAAATTCGAACGTGTTGTTCAGTCGATATTAGCATCATCTTTTCGTTTGGTCCACCTGAAAGCATTGAACCTATGCCTGGAGAGATTTTCAGTCGAAACCGATTCATGATCACGCGAACACGGGTATTTGAAGGTTTACTCCTGATACCGCGTTTGTAAATTTATAAGTGCTAAACCTTTCACTTAGTCACCGGGGTATTATCCCGTTTGCGAGATCGTGGGCGTAGGTGTACGTGGATGATTGCGAAGGACTCGAGCGTTTGTATGTTATCGTTTTTGTCGCGTGTGCTAGTGTGTATGTAACATCGCGTGTATTATTATGTATTATTTTTTATAAGCGCGTGGTCATTCATATGTTCTTAAATGATCACGCGCGGATCGTGAATATACTTAATTTTTAGTGTGTGGTTCAGATGCTAGAAGAGTGAGTCCCATTTCCCTAGAATTCTCGGCCATGTCGCCATGGAGCATGTTGTCTAGTTTTTTTTTATATTACTCTAACTGAAGGCATGAGTTTGGGCTGCTAGGTTCGAAGGTAGAGACTTCCGGACATGACCGATTTATGATTGCGCAAGCGATGGGTTGATGTTTAAAACCGTTTTAGTAAATTTATATGTGCTAAAACGTTCACTTAATTACCGGAGTGTTCGAATGTTGGCGATATCGCGGGCGTTCGCGTTTGTGACCAGGTTTGTCTTATCGCGAAGGCCACGTTTGTACGTTTGGAATGAAAGAGATTGTGAGTGTACATGAGATAATAAGCAAATGAATTGTGTTAATGAGTTAGCATGTTAGCATGGATCTAATTTAAAATATAACAACAAAAGAAAAAATAACATGCCAAATAAAGAAAAAAGGAATGAAATTAAGTAGAAGTGAAATTGATCGATATTATACACATGAGCAGTAGAGTGGGACATGGTTATATGAAAAAAATAAAATTTTGCTCCGAGTAACTTTTTGGGTCCCATTTAGCTCCCAGAACAACTCTACAAATTTTTAGGTCGATCGGTGAAACTATATTTTTGCACCCACGGTTTAAAGTTTACATGAGATTTTGTGTGGAGAAATCATCTTTTGCGAATTAATTCTTCCAAGAGACGCCCGTTACCTCCTAAAAATAAATAGATGTCTGATTTTCATAGGAAATCTGTCAAGGAAACAAAGTATAGAAGACCGCGAAACGATCTGATACTTGTGGAAAAAGTTACTAAGCAAAAACCGATAGATGACCTGAAGATTGATGAAAATTTCATTTTTCATAGCATCACTGCTGCTGACGGTCGAATTATATACGAAATTTTTAACTTTCTCTTATTATGTACAAAAGAAGCCTCAATTAATCTCCCAAAAATGCTCCAATAATCTCACTGATAACAATGTCAAACCATATTGCCACAAAAACTAAATGACCCCCCTAATCTTACGAAAACAATATTATCCCCTTGTGTAGATATATAAGATAGCTATAAAATCGCATTAGTTTCATTTTTAAAAAATCAATATGTAATCCCCTAGTTTTAAGCAATTTAAAATATAAAACAAACCAAAATTGGCACCTTTAAGCTAACGCAACGTGCCTTATCAAATAAACGATTTGAATAAAAAAAAAATAATCTCCCAAAACCCTTGCGAAGCGGCCAAACAGTATAGATAAATGATTAAGCACATTAAGAGAAGATCAAAACAAAATTGCATATAATTGGACAATCAACAGCAGTGGTGCTAGAAAAAATGAATATTTTATCAACCGTCAGAGCATCAACCGGTTTCAGCTTAATAACTTTTTTCTCAAGCATCAAATCGTTTCGTGGTTTTCGAGACTTTGTTTCTTTGTTAAATTTCCTAAATTTCCTAAGCCACATAACGATTTATTTTTAGGAAACAAGGGGCGACTCCTGGAGGAATTATTTTGTGAAAGTTAATTTTCGCATACAAAATCTCATGTAAACTTTAAACAGTGGGCGCAAAAATATAGTTTCTCCGATCGAGCTAAAAATTTGCACAGTTGTTCTAGGATCCAAATGGTATCCAAAAAGTTGCTCAGAGCTGGAATCTATTTTTTGTCCCACCCTAATGAGTAGTGGAAAAACAAACTACTAGAAGAACAAAAAACAGACTAATGAAGTAGAAGAAGAGAACATATGTAACATGGAATCGTCCAAATGCCAGCAAATAACGCTTATTTACCATTAACGACAATTGCATTTCGTTGAAAGTTTTCCATGCTATTCTGACCGGGAATGGATGATTCACGTGCGTCGGTAAATTAATCGTAACCTAATGTATCCAATCCGATCTTCTCGAATAAACTAAACTTTTAACAAATACTTTCCAAAACTATATTAAAGTACTTAAAAAACGAGAAATATAGCCAAAAACATCAAATTGCGATAACCAATAGTTTCTTCGTAAATATCAATTTTCGGCTTTTTTATGATTGCATCCCACTGTGAGGCGTCATTTCAATTGTAGGGGAACGGATAAATTTATTACTTTATTATTCTATAGGAGAGGCCGCTCCGCTCTGGTTTGCAAAGGACACCGACGAGTAACTTCAAATTCGTGACATTGAGCTAGCGTTCACGTTCATCAGCTGTTGCTATATAGCTAGCTGACGTCTATATTTTGACTAGACGGGAATGAGTGGGATTTATTCATAAAAGATTTGATAGGTGATAGTCGCGAAATTCGACGTATGCCGACAGTATGCCGACGAAATCGGGTGCTTCGACCGAATAATTTACCGACTAAGTTGGGTTGCGTCGGAGAAATGTATTCGTGACCATATTAAAGGCAGTATTTAATCTGTCTAAATCATACTGATAAAAACTATAGCTCTTTACCAGACTGGGTTAGAAACAATAACATATCCTTGAGTTTTAAATCATTGGGCGGTGTTCGTAATGTCCCCGAAAAAACTATGTTTTCCATTGCATATTATCAAAATTTCACCAGTTTACTTACTCTACAAGCTTTCTTTCATAACAATACAAAATATTTCTAACCATGGTAACTCATGGTATCACTGCTGTAACTTTTCTCCTATTAGGTATATTCCGTTGAAGTTTTGGGCGCAATTAGTTCAATGTATATTGTTTACAGTGTTAGTTTCACTAGCAATTGAACAACCGTTGCGAAAATGGAATCGAAAGACCATCAGTGGCGTAAACAAATTTTGCGCACTGGCTTGGAAAATTCAGAGCCGTCTCACCGTGCAATTAGCAGGAAAAAATCCGTGTACGGGATCACTTTACAATCTAAGTGAAGATAACATATTTAAAATAAGTCAGGTTAGCACACTTTCCAGGCACATTAAATTATTGTTCGAAAGTCGAACTGAAAAAGTAAGCCGGAGTTAACTCCACAGGAACGCAAAAGTGATACTCCGCCAAGGGCACCAAACGATTACGCTACGGCTCTGTTTATTCCCCGAAAGTTTGGAAACCATCGGTTGAATGGGTGAATTTTGATTAATCTTTTTTTTGTGACGCAATTTGATTTCGTTAAACGTGCACTCGAAATTTAAATGGAGCGTTTTGTACCGACAACTAATATTTTTGATATATCTATCCTAAATCCCTAAAATTTCGAAAGTCCTGGCCCTAACGCAGTGTGCCTATTAGACCGGCACAAAAATTGATTTTTTTCAGAACAACACTCAATCGAATGGTAATTGGCTACAGAAGCCACATTCCAAATACAAACATGTTCGGACGTTCTTGGTTTCCTCACAAAAATGTTTGTAAAAAATGCCAGCGTCATCTTTTGTATCCTAAAATTCTCAGATATAGCTGAAAACGAAAGGATCAATATTCAACATGGCACAAGACTGCAAATTGCTCCTACTTTATGGTAGAAAAATATTCCTCTTTCTCGCACATGATTAGAATGGGACACTATCAAAAAAAATTCTGATCTTCGAAGTTAAATAACTTTGTCCGGTAACCTTCGATCACTATGCAACTTTCAACAAAGTTGTTCGTTAGTGAAAAAGCTACACCACCTGAAGTTCTAAGGTATGCAGAGTAACTGTGGTATTTCTTTCAATTTGTTTTTTTTATTTCCTATTTTCCATATATTTCACCATAGAAACTTCAAATTCTTTCACAGTGTGTTTGGTAGAACAATTTTATTCGAAAAAAACCGGCATCACTAAAACTTCAGCATGTGATAGAATGGGCTTTTCCCTTTCATTTGAAAGTAAAATTAAAATATTCTGTCGGGGGCTCCAGAACAACTTTTTATTTTAAAGTTTTTTGTTTGAAAACTTAGGGTTTTCAATGAAACTGGTTCACATTTTTGCACCTAAGGAGTAGTTTAGACATTCAAATATTACCAAAAGTGAGAATCTGATGAACAATTTCATTGTGTACAACTTTGTAGAAAACTACATTGCGATCTAAAATCGCCAGAGAAAGCTATTAAATTTTTATCAAAGTTTCAAGATTCGCACGGAGCCTATTGGTTAAGAAGCTTTATTCCAAAAACATTTTCATTTGTAATAAAATGGTTTGCCTTATTTTAACAGTGTGCTCAGAAGAACCTGAATACTAGCAAAGTCCCACCTTTAAGCGGAAAAAACATAATTGCAGATTCGGAAAAACATAATTCCAGATTCCACCGTGCGCACCAACGACACTTTAGGAGCAAGGAGATATAGAGAAGAGTAGATAAACGAAACGAATTTAGTACTCTTTTGAAAGATGCTGGGTAATACAGCAAAATGAAACAGTTTTTTCTGTCTCAGATATATTTGTTTCTTCTTTTTTATTTCTTCACTCATTCTGGAGTATGCTTGATGTAATCTTGAATCAACCTATTTGCTCGTTAGCATCTTGTGCGATATATTTGGCCTAAATTTTAACTTTATACTTGATCAAACTCGATTGGATATTCAGTCATTTGATTTGATTTCAATTGAGCATCCTCATTGACAGTTTCATGAAGGATAGAAAAATAATTCGATGAGATTTATGTTCAAGTTTGTTAACTTTTGGGAATCGCTGTACATTGAACAGAAATCTCAATAGTAAATGAGAAATAAAGGATTTATCTATTGTACGAAGATAGCGATCTCGATATAAAAGTAGGTACAGAATGTATCACCTTTACCCGAAAGACGTGTTTCTTTTAATGTCTCCAGATTCTGAACTGAACTGGCAACTCTGTCTTCTTGATATGTGGTATTTACTCTTATCCCATATTATGAGGGAAATCTTCAATAAACAGACTTGTATTAGTTTGGGCATTTACTGAATGTGTGGTCTAGCCTGATATTTTCTTGTTCGTTTTCTGTTGTGATCCGTGTTCAACGAGTAACGACTCCAGAATTTCTTCTTAAAGGAAATTACGAAACTTGGTTTTGATCTTATTTCTAAAATTATGTGAAGTGTGTTCGATTTGGAAATAAAATTTAAGGACAAGCAAAACTCTGCATCTATAAATTCTGATGAAATGAAAGATAACAAACATGGATCCAAAACTCAAAGAACTTTTTTCTCTTTCAATAATATTTCTTTTAATGTTGATAAGGACAAACAGGATTCTCAACCCAAAGTTACAATAAAATCTGTCGTTTATTACAATGACTCAAACTGTCTACTTTAGTTCATTCGAATATAAAGCTTTGAATTTAAGCCAACTGTATTTACCAGGCAAGATAGGATCAGGAAGAAGGGTCGTTCTAGTTCACATTAGCTATCTCCTAGAGCGAGAAAAGAAATGAAAAATGCATGACAAAATCCGTTACTACATTAATCAACATCTTGAAAATGTATAAGATTATTGAATAAATTTGGTCAACACTTTTCCACACCTCCTTGTTCATAAAGTGTCATCTTCGCCCAAGAACCGGAGGAATCTGAAAATATATTTTTTTCTGCTAAGAATGGCACTTTGTAAACATTGAAATTTATCTGAATTTACTATTACACTTAAAAACTGATAAAATTTTAATAAGTCTCGGGTGATTTTACATCGGTTTATAGCTTTCTACGAAGTTGTATACAATGAGATTGTTCATCAGATTCTCACTTTTAGTATTTTTTGTATGACTATAGTACCAATTAGTAGCAAAAATGCGAATTAATTTCATTAAAAAACTTAAGTTTTCGATCAAAAAACTTTAAAATAAAAAGTTGTTCTAGTCCCCCCGACAGAATATTTTAATTTGACTTTCAAATGAAAGGAAAAAGTCCATTCTTTCATATCCCGAAGTTTTACAGATGCCGCATTTTTTTGTATAAAGTTGTTCGACAAAGACACCGTGGATCTTGGGGGTGAACTAGAGCTATAGGAAAAATCTCATGTTTAGCATATGGTTTGTAGAGCTAATTACCACCCGGTTTAGTAGTGTTCCGAAAAGTAAAAAAAAAGTTGCCGGTCTAGTGCGCATGCATTAAGCCGATACTGAGTCGATCGCTGCCAATGGCCTGCCATGGACTTTTATTTTGATCCGTCGGCTTGTAGGCAGACTCTCAGATAGCAGATAAAGAAATCTTGATGATACTGACAGTACGCAGATGATCTGCGCTAGCCATCGAGTGAAGGAAGTCCAAATGCTGACTAACAAGTTTGAATGTCGGTTACATCGAAAGCGAATCTCGCCAAGCTGACTACAAGAGGTGTTCCTAAGTAACCTGAGAAGCCACTAACATTGGTGGGAATTGCGAGGAGCTGTTCTCTGCAATGCCAATGCCAATTATCGATTCTTCAAAGTTAAGCGGCGCGGATTCGAATGTGTTTGTTGCGATTAAATTTGTATCCTCTCAAAATCTGATACAAAAACAATCAAAATATGATTCAATCATAGGATCTAATGCTTACACTATATAGTTGAATTATATTTTGATTGTTTTCATATAGCCTTCAAATGGTCTACAATATCGCCTTGATGTCAATGGGAAAGTTATATGAAATATTATGGGCCTTACGAAAAACTAATTGTTGTTGCTGGAGAAATGCGAATAACTTCTGAAAAGGTCGTAATAAAACAAAATAATTGTGTGTGTGTTAACCATCCTATCTCCCACTAGCTGGTAGTGATTTACAGAAAAAAGTTGTTTGCATGTATTTAAACATTCATGCAAATAACTTGGTTCACGGATTTAGGAAGGTGTTAGCTCAATTGACTTTCCGATGACCCATTTCGTGTACAGTGCCAGACATGTTCCGAGGTCATCGTTCCATCAACTAGCCCCGTCTTACTGTAATGTTTGTATCAATTGGATTGTAACATTACAGTAAGACTTTCAATTCCATTTAAGCAGGAAATCGACGCGTATTTAGTATAATAGTTCAATTTGTATATATAACATTACACATGTGTACTAAAAAACTTACCATTTTTGTAGTTTTCTACCTTCATTTCTATCTCCCATTTATGTCTCATTTGACTCTCATCCACATTTCTTGAATTCCTGCTTATTTAAGAAAGAAAAGGGGAAATAATAAAAAAGAACCGATAGACTCCGTGTTTTCCTCAGCACTTTCGTTTCTTTTAGTCTGGTGTCACTGCCTGTTGGACTTGTGTAAGTTGTTCCATTGGAGATCTCCAAGGGGCTGTAATTGGAGGAAGATCTGACTTCTAACCAGAAGTATCAGTTTTTCACATTAATAGATTATATATGTGCACTACAAAACAATCCCGTGTATAATGCACACTCACACACACACACCAAAAAATAATGAAATTTAAACGAAATGTAAATCAATACGAATGTAAACATACAAAGCTTGAATCAAAAATTTGATGGACAATTAAGTTGAATTCGATGCACTCAATGGGAGCATCAAAAAGCATATGATTTTACACTTTCGTTCGTGTAATATTACATGTCATTTATTTTAGAGCAATATTGGATTTAAAAAAAACATTAAAGTGCATTGGTATCCCGTTTAATGCAATTGTAATCTTCAATCAACGTGTAAAACTATAATGAAATTCGTTGAAGCAAGTACGACAATTTGTGTGAATTTGTTGTGGAACGTAATTTTACATTTATATTTATGCTCCAAATATGTGCATGAAAATAAATTGTTGTTGGAATGTTAGTCCGATACATGTTGCTAACAGAGACCGAGGAATCCTCTGCATCTCCACATGTATCACGGGGAGGGAAGATTTGTTGGCAAGTGTGCTAATAGCGTTATCATGCAATAATTGCTCTGGGCAGCCGGCTGCCGAGAATTTGGGGGATTTATCATTTGTTGTATTAGTACGGTAGGCCGAATAAGCAACTCCTGATAGCCGACTATGAGGAGCCTTGGATATTTTAATAAATCGGTTTCATCCCCTTTTTTATCACGCGACGAATTTTTGGTGGTTTCTGCTGTATCGGTGCTAACTTTACCCGCCGCTCGTTTGAAACAAATTCGAAATCATATGCAACAGGTATTTGTGTGCGAGTTACTTTATTGTAGTATTCTTATAGATAGTTGGAATTGCACATGTATAATGGTTTCGTAGCAAAAGTGACTTTTACTAATATTGAACTGCAAAAATGTAATATGAAAACAAGTATGAAAAACTGTGTTATTTCTACGACAATAGTTCAATAAAATACCGATTCTAAATAAATAATACAATGCCGATTCGGAGCAATCAATTCCGCGCTCGATTGATTTAACTACTGTATACTTAATCTTTATTGATCTTTTAGCATTCATAAAGTTTTATTTCGCGCACCTCGGCTTGGCAACAAAGTCAACTAGCACACATGATACCAAACACCACACCATTTCGATTCGTTACACACAGGCTAGCGAAGCGCCAAAAACAGCAGACAAAAATACCGTCAAAGCGCGCCAAACTCCCTCCGGCCGCAAGTACGCAAAGAGCATGTATAGAAGTTTCAGTGCACTCCACTACACCGGTGTCAATCAATCGAAAACCCCATATAAATCACAGCAGCAAACGAAAGAGAAAACTTTTCTCTTTCATAAAACGCTAATATCCAGTCTCGACGAATTACGGTTTGTTTGGAATTCTCTCCCAAAGCGAACTCCAACAGCATGCCTATCGGCCGTTCACAAAAAAACACGCGAGATATTTAGGCATGGGAACACTCAAAACACTCTCCCGCACTCACTCGTTTATTTACACTCGTTCAATCACCATGGCACGTTCGTTGCCGTTACATTTCTACTTTTGTCGCATACACAGTACCTGTAAGCAAATTAAAAACGCACACAGAGTAGTTCTGCCGTATGCCTCGCTCGCTTTTACATGCCAATCGTTTACAAATCGCCATCGGAACTCACTAACACTGTATTCTCTGTACAACACAACTTCTGTAGGGCTTCGTCATCGAATAACCGAAAATTTTGAGGAGAACACATATTTCACTTAAATAGCTACGTTTAACGAATGCATTATTCCATCATTGAATGATTATTACTGCTCGCTCATTTTATTTTTCGCATATGTACACTTATATTTGAGGGACTAATTGAACAAATTGAAGGTGCGACGACCGACCGCATACACAAAACACGTCCTCTCACTAGCGCTACCACCAAGCAACTCCCCCGCAACCATCTCATATAGGTAAAGTCAAACTTTCCAATAATGTTGCAGTACATCTCAAAAGACCATGATCTCCACTAGCACACTACAGCGGTCAAAAACTAATACAAATGCGACCGAGTTACTAGCGGAAGAATAAACAAAGAGTCTGCCAAACGCACCCAGGTTCACCTCAATCGATGGTGCATATACAGGAGTGGCTGAACACACGGCCTGCCAATGTTGGCAACCAAAACTATGTGAACAATCCAGAAGCACAACGGGTCGACGTCAAAGCGCTCACACAACTCAATGGGAGCGGAATGAACGGTATGACGAAAGCAAGCCGATCCATTCTGAGATCACTCACACCGCTCATGTACAGTTCATCCCACGAATACCAAAAAGCCATCTTGGCCACACCTGAATATATCACCTTGCTCCTCAATAAGTTCACCCGACTCAGTCAATAATAAACTCACCCATTCAGTTTTTTTGACGTCTAGGACACCGACACAGTTGCAATGGTTATGGACACGCATGCATTCAAAATAGGAGTGCGCGTTATTTGGCGTTTCTTCACAAATTCCACCCAGTTAAAGCCAAATTCACCCCCACCCCCTCCGACCCGACCAAGCGATGGCCCAGCACGGCGCACGTACACCCATACTCCCCGACACACTTCAAATGCGACCACTCACACCTGTTCGGCACGATGCCGTACTGGAAAGTGTGAATGCTCGCATCCAGCCCGCATGAAAAATACCGGTGCCCGCGCACGGCACCGAAACGCCACTGAAACGGATCGGATAAGTGTAAATATTGCTTTAATCTCAATCTCGCATTAATATTGCATACTTCATTTGTCCTTCGCACATTTCTGGAACCAAACATACATACGTTCTCGTGTTTTCTAGTGGAATGAAAAATAAATACAGCCATGAGAACGCACTCACACAAGCGAATAGAAAAAAATAGTACATATACACATATATGTCGGAACGAACTCACTCTTTTCATGTGTTGAATGTTGCCTTTCTTCCAACTCCTGTTCCAGTTTCATCCATGGAGTGGTATGTGTGCTCTGCGTGTAGCTGGTCGCTAATAAAACATTCCGACACGATTAATTTTATTCGAATGTTGTATGTAAAAACACACCCGATCATTTCATTTTAATTGGTGCACTCCTATTGATTACAAGAACCAGAAGTGATACCGATCCGCTACGAAACAAACTGTACACAGGCACGACACCAAAGCAGCAAATTCAGCTTTACACACACTACCAATCCCGACGGTCAAACGTGAACTTTTGCTGCATTGCAATGATGTGACACCAACACAGACAAAAGCGAGAGACGCGGCAGACCGACGTAACTGAATTCACCGGAACCAGCTTCTTAAAAACGGCACCTTCCCCAACTGTGGGACCGAGCAGAAGCCGAACTCCATTCGCCACACGCGTCCCGGACAGGGTTTAACCACCTGAAGAGAAAACGGACGCCGGAAACACGTAAAATAAACGGAAAAACGAGAATAAGTCGCGGAGTCGAAAATTGCAACTTATCTCGAACAGTGTTACCAGGAAAACCCGTAATAAAACAAAATAATTGTGTGGTTAAAACAAAATTTAAAATATCTCGAGAACTACTACATTTCAGAAAATTTTTGTTATAAGCATTTTGATTTAAAATGGCGTTTAGAATCATATTCAAAAATAAAATTTTACTTTTGACTGCAAAAAGTATGAATTATAAAAAATTGTCAAAAGTTGTTGTTAGGAAAACTTTTTTTATTAAAAGCTTTTCCATGATCCAAATACACTGAAAAAGCTACTTTTTTGTCTTTAAAACGATAAACATTAGACTTTTGACAATTTATGATGGCGTAACGCGAATAACTTTTAAAAAGGATGTAATTACATGAATTAATTGTTTTTGTTGGAGCAAAAATCCAAATATCTCGAAAACTGTCGCATTTTGGAAGATATTTGTTAAATGCATTTTGATTTATATTCTGTAATAAAATTACAGTTTTGTATGTCGATTAGTATGAAATTTAAAAGTATTCATTACCTGTAAGTCGTTCTCCGATAGTTTTACTGTATAAAATAGTGTAATCGAACAAAAAAATTGAAATTATTGCACGTAGAAACGTTTATGCCCTTTTAAAAAATTACGCTTGAGTCAAAATAATATTATTGACTGTGTAAAATGTTTAGTCTTCCATGGCGGTTGAACCTGTAAAGTTTTATCGGAATCTAAGAAGGTCGGTCACGATTTTAGAGATTTTCGGACGGACCTTCGTGGAATTCCTCCAATGTAATGTAATGTGAAACTTTGTTAACCATGTGTGTGCTAAAAGATAGTGAGGCTTTTACGCGCGTTTGAAGATCCAGCTTCAAATGGGCTTTTCCCCCTCCATCTTCATTAAGACCATTATAGGTCAGATAAAGAAAAAAGTTTAAATAAATAAATAAATAATAAAAAAATATCAGGCTGTATAGTTGAAATAAGAAACTCGCTCTAGAGGCAGTGATACGATTACTGTCGCCAATGGGATAATCAAGTAGTTTTCTTCCTGGGACATCATCATAGCACAGGGATAGCATCAGGGATGTAATGTACCTCAAAGTAAATAAATAGTAGAATAAAAAACGCTCTTTGCACTTTTCATGCGAACCACCGCTCTTCTCTTTCACAATAAACCTCTTCACTCTGATGTGTGTTGCTCCCATATGTGCATTCTACACCATGGCTGCACACCTCAAAGAGTAGAAATAAAGAGGCTCTTTAGTGTGAAATTTGGTCCCACGCGCACGGAAGCAGATAAGGCAACCAAAAAACATTTTAAAATCGTTCATCCGATCAATCTTTATCCGAATTGTAGTTTAATTTGCCTTCCTACCTGTTTGCCAGTAAGGGGAGGCACAAAAAGGTGACTCTTTGAGCGAAGTTGTGCGGCGTTTGGTGGACAGATCTTTCTCTTTTTTGTTTTCAAGTTTCTCTTTGTGCGGTCGTTCTGCACATCGCAGTGTTTTTGTGCTGCTCTTTTTTCATCGGTGTATTTCGCTCTTAGTGCACATTGTGTGAGCAAATAACAAGCCTGGATAGCCTGGAGTCCCAAAGGTTGCAGGTTCGAATACTGCCTATGGGTGGAATTTTGTCACATAATTGCCTTCGATTAACTCACCATTTCGATATGTTTTCCCCGTTGGGTACCTCCAAAAAAAGTTTTAAATCAGAAAAATCCTACTAATCCACACAAATAATTATTACGAAACTAAGAAAATCGACAAAATTTCCAAAACACTACATTCCGATACGGAGACCAGATAGATTGTACAGTCTCAGCAACTTGCCGCAATCACATTGTTGCTCAGATGGGTAACAAACGGTGAAAACATAACCCTACCATGCAGATGGAGAAAAAATCCAACTCACACTACCAGTAGAAGTTAATTGCACAAAACTAGTTCTGCTTTTGCATTTATAATTCCTTAACTTTGTTTTATCGGTACTATTCTGAGCCCTTTTCCCGTTTCCATACGCTAGCTTTAACGAACTGATTTCCTCCCATCTCGGAATAGATTTTACTTCCGACCGGCAAACCTCTTCCCACCCACAATCACACAGTTCTCGGTCATTAATATTCTCTTCACTC
This sequence comes from Topomyia yanbarensis, assembly GCF_030247195.1. Taxonomy (NCBI): domain Eukaryota; kingdom Metazoa; phylum Arthropoda; class Insecta; order Diptera; family Culicidae; genus Topomyia; species Topomyia yanbarensis. The sequence goes on from NC_080671.1 coordinate 89,102,076, forward strand.
CGACCAGAGTCAGTGTCGGTGTGCAGTGTGCAGTGTGCACTGTTAGAAATCCCAACCGGTGGCGGCGACGGTCGTCGGCAGCATCAGTACGTAGTCCAATGTTTGGCCCTGTGGCTCATTTTTCAACTCTTCTTCCACTCGCTATAGTTTTCAGATCGACTTTATCTTCCCAGTTCTGCCTGCCTGCCTGTGTGTGTATGTGTGGTGAGAGAATGAAAATGAAAAATCGTGCTAATCGAATGTGCCACGACACCGACCGGATCCTGCCTGCCTCAATGAATGGGAAAAGTTCCCACGTGGTTATTTTCCTGCTCCGACAGTGGCAAACCGCCATCGCGCTACTACAGTTACAGTTTTTGTTGTTGTTGTTGTTGTTGTTGTTGTTGTTGTTGTCGTTGCAGGAAGGAATAAGACTAACGGGTAAAAGTAGAGCATCGCGTCGACCGGTGGTAGGTGGATGGCGCGACGGGTGGTAACTAGCAGCAGTTAGATAACACATAAACTTTTATAAATTCGCCAATTTTTCAACCGGAAAACAGGTGTCGGTTATGTGTTTCTAGCGTGTGGCACGTTTTTCAGCTTTTCTGTTACGAGATGGAAGGATGGTTTTATGGAGTACATGACAGGAGGTGGGGGTTAAAAGAAAATGCCGCTGAATCGGATTGTCGGATGGTGACAGGTAGAATGAAGATTTCTGCTCGTCTTGGTCTCTTGATATCATATTTAATATAGATGTTACAAATCTGAATCACCCAAATGAATGTGTGGATAAAATTTTAATTTGCTGCGTCAGACTCGATTTTCGTGTAATTGATTTTCTGAAATGATTCATGATCCAAATCAAAAGATTATTTAATTAGATAAGACTACCTGGCAACAGTTTGTATATTGATTTGAAGATGTTTATTGGTCTTGGGTTTTAATCAACTTGTCCTGAAAATGAAGGGTTACTCCCTTTGAAACGATGACTTCAACGCTAAATTAATGTTTTGTGATTGAAACCCGAGACCAGAAAGCCATTTTTATATTTATAAACAAAGTGGTCGTTCTCTTCCTTAGTAAATAACAACAGTTTGTATAAGCATGCTCGAAGTATTAAAACGAAGTTAAAATAAACATTTAAACAACACGCTATTTGAAGTCACACTTAAAACTTAAATTAAGTTTTTTTTTTTGTCTCGAATTCATCTCGTCAGTAACTAGCACCAACTGGGTGTTTAGTTAGATGATGTATTTAGACTAGTCCCCAAATAAGCGCTAGCTAGACCCAAAAAATTCCAAGCAGTTCACACGACACTTGTGAACGTTCAAAGCAACTGACTTATCCTGAGCAATATCCCGCAAAGCAAATGCAGAGGTTCTGGTTTACTGGCGAAAAAAAGAAAACGAATAATATAATATTGCATAACGCTTCAAACGTTCGTACAAAATTCGAGAAGGCTAAAATAATTCGTCAAAAGACTGCGGGGAAGCTATGCCTCGAAACCTGACTTTGTACAAGATCCGAATACGAAGAACCTTGGGTAGTCTTTTATTTATCAAAAATTTGTAAGTAATAAGACAGAACCAACACGAAAGTTTTTATCCAAATATTGCATAAAATATTACCTAGTTTGCCAAACTAGAATGACTAAAGAATCCTACCATATATCCACATACATATCTTCGACTACATCATCAACTCTCCGGCCAGGCCAAACCCTCCTGCATGGCAAGTAATCTGATTCATATTTATTCAGTAGGATAGTTCTCAATACCCGACAGTTTCATTCAAATCTGCTAAAACTTTGTGAAGCTTTCCGCTCCAACGAGAATCGCCATCTTCTGCGTCTGGCAATCAATGGATGCACATCCTGGAAAGATTATTCTACTTTGAAAGCCACAAAGCGAACCACACCGCACCGCACGAAAATCCACCTCCCGAGAAGATATTATTTCATTCATCATAATCTTCTTATTACACATTTCATTTCGGAAATTCGGTTCCTGCACTATCCCGTCGCCGAACCAATCCCGGCGGACTGCGAACTGCTTGAAGAGAAAAAGCTGTTCAAAGGCAAAAAGCGGAAGCCCGCCATCCGCAACGCTGCTTCTCCGGTTTTGCATATTCGATTTGAATGCAGAATACATACAGCACAGCTACCGCGCGGTGTCAGGTTATCCTTGTCGATAGATATGTATGCATGAAGATGAATTTGCTTCCTCAAAGCAGTAGATGGGGTGAAAAGGCGAAGTAAAGCTAGCAAAGAAAATTGAATGAAATCAATCATTCCCATCGCTGAAACCGATTCTCCGTTACATTGCCCACCAACAAGACACGATTCAGATTGATGATGCAGTTGGGATGTGAAAATGATAGCAGATAGTGATTTTTTGGATTTCCATATCAGAATTTGAAATATTTAAAGTGGGCTTCTGAACTTTTCCAAATTATACGTATGAAAAATAAGACTATTTGGAATTCTAGAAAGAGATTGAAGGTAGCGATGACACAGAATCGATTAATTAGTTTCGATAACTTCTCATCAAATATAAAAAAGATAAGTGGGTAATATCAGGAACATAACTGAAGTGAAGTAGAATATATTTTAGACTGTTAATACGATTGCTGCAATTGTTTCAATTTCAGCGACACCAAAAGCACACGATAATATGCACATGACAGCACGGTTACAGAAACGCATTAGAACACGAAAAATTACAAACGCACTAGCATACGTGACATACAAACGCTATACAATGAACATGCACAGTAACATATAAACGCTCGAGTCTTTCACGGTAATACAACCTGGTCTCAAACGCGAACATTCATGCAGGCCCAAAATCTCGCAGTCATAAGAACATCCCGTCGATAAGTCAACGTGTTAGTGCTTTCGAATTTATAAACACGGATTCAAGCGTTAACATACAATCTCGTGCGATCATGCATCGCATTCGTCCGGGAGCTGCCACTCTAAATTTATGGCACACATATATACTAAACAACTAGCAAACATTAATATTCCCCTGTGATTAAGTGAATGTTTTAACACCTACTAACTTATAAACTCCGCCTCAAGCGCGACTGTACAAACGCGTGTTCTTGCTCAATCATAAATAGTTCTTGTTCGGAAGCTTCCACTCTAACGGACTAGATACAATGCTTAGATAATTCTCATTTACAATGGAACTCGCGCTCCTCTAGCATCTGCACCAGACACTTAAAATTTAATATTCAAGAACCCACGCTAAATTGAATGAACCGATTTTCGCATAAGGACACAAAACCCAACTTCGAAAAGTTAGATTTGCATGGTTCGTGTTCCATTCGTCAGTAGCTGGCACCAACTTGCTGTCAGATAGACTATCCAAACTAACACCAAATTGACACCAGTTACGTGTTAGTTTGGATATATGATCTAACTGACAGCAATTTGGTGTCAGCTTCTGACGAACGGAACACGAAACATTCAAATCCAACTTTTCAAAGTTAGGTATTGTGGCCTTATGCGCAAATTGGCTCATCCACTTTTTTCCTTGGTAACAAATATATGTTGCATACTCTCAGGGGTTTAGCTCTCATGCCAAAAGACAGAGCTCGTTTCCCTATACTCGTCAGCGACACAGAGCTTTTGTGCTTGGCTAACCGATACATCACTCGGTACCAGCCAGTTTCTTAAGGCGTTTACACATGTTGTGCGAACTATTTGGATTTAGTGTCTAATTGGTGTCAATTTCATTTTAGTTTGAATAGTCTAACTGACAACACGTTAGTGTCAGTTACCGAGATACTTAAGAAGCCAGTTGGCCGAAAGGCCCATTTGGTAGAATTTGGCCGCATTTTGCCGAATTTGGCCGATTTGACCAAATTTGAATAGGTTGACCGAATTTTGTCGAAATTGCCCGATTTGGCCGAAGTTGGCCGAATTTGGCCTATTTGGCCGAATTTGGCCCAATTGGCCAAATTTGGACTATTTGGCCCATTTGGCCGAATTTGGGCCATTTGGCCCATTTGGACCATTTGGTCGAACATGTCCGATTTGGCCGACTTTAGCTCATTTGGCCGAATTTGGCCCATTTGGTCGAATTTGGTACAATTAGCCGAATTTGGCCCAATTAGCCGAATTTGGCCCAATTGGCCAAATTTGGGCTATTTGGCCGAATTTGGACCATTTGGCCGAATTTGGACCATTTGGCCCATTTGGACCATTTGGCCGAACTTGTCCGACTTTAGTCCATTTGGCCGAATTTGGCCAATTTGGCCGAATTTGGGCCATTTGGTCGAATATGACCCATTTGGCCAAATTTAGCTCGGTTGGCCGAATTTTGCCCGTTTGGCCGAAATTGCCCATTTGGCCGAAGTTGGCCAAATTTGGCCCATTCGGCCGAATTTGGCCCAATTGGCCAAATTTGGGCTATTTGGCTGAAGTGGGTCCAATTGGCCGAATTTGAACCATTTGGCCGAATTTGGAACATTTGGCCGAAATTGCTCGAATTGGCCGAATGTAGCCTATTTGGCCGAATTTGGCCCGGTTGGCAGAATTTCGCTCGTTTAGATCATTTGGCCGAATTTGGCTCATTTGGCCTAATTTGGCCCATTTGGACCATTTGGTCGAACTTGTCCGATTTGGCCGACTTTAGCTCATTTGGCCCAATTAGCCGAATTTGGCCCAATTAGCCGAATTTGGCCCAATTAGCCGAATTTGGCCCAATTGGCCAAATTTGGGCTATTTGGCCGAATTATGACCATTTGGCCCATTTCAACCATTTGGCCGACCTTATCCGACTTTAGCCCATTTGGCCGAATTTGGCCAATTTGGCCGAATTTGGGCCATTTGGACCATTTGGTCGAATTTGTCCGATTTGGCCGACTTTAGCTCATTTGGCCCAATTAGCCGAATTTGGCCCAATTAGCCGAATTTGGCCCAATTGGCCAAATTTGGGCTATTTGGCCGAATTTTGACCATTTGGCCCATTTCAACCATTTGGCCGACCTTATCCGACTTTAGCCCATTTGGCCGAATTTGGCCAATTTGGCCGAATTTGGGCCATTTGGTCGAATATGACCCATTTGGCCAAATTTAGATCGGTTGGCCGAATTTGGCACGTTTGGCCGAAATTGCCCATTTGGCCGAAGTTGGCCAATTTTGGACCATTTGGCCCAATTTGCCAAATTTGGGCTATTTGGCTGAAGTGGGTCCAATTGGTCGAATTTGAACCATTTGGCCGAATTTGGATCATTTGGCCGAAATTGCTCGAATTGGCCAAATTTATCCTATTTGGACGAATTTGGCCCGGTTGGCAGAATTTCGCTCGTTTAGATCATTTGGCCGAATTTGGCTCATTTGGCCTAATTTGGCCCAATTGGCCAATTTGGACCATTTGGCCGAACTTGTTCGACTTTAGCCCATTTGACCGAATTTGGCCTATTTGGAAAAATTTGGGCCATTTGGTCGAGATTGAACCATTTGGCCAAATTTAGATCGGTTGGTCGAATTTGGCCCGTGTGGACGAAATTGCCCATTTGGCCGAAGTTGGCCGAATTTGGCCCATTTGGCCGAATTTGGCCCATTTGGCCGAATTTGGCTCAATTGGCCAAATTTGGGCTATTTGGCTAAAGTGGGCCCATTTGGCCGAATTTGGACCATTTAGCCAAATTTGGCCCATTTGGACCATTTGTCAGGAATTGCTCGAATTGGTCGAATTTAACCTATTTGGCCGAATTGGGCTTATTTGGCCAAATTTGACCCATTTAGCGAATTTGACCCATTTGGCCGAATTTGGTCCATTTGGCCGAATTTGGCACATTTGGTCGAATTTGGCCGAATTCTGAGGGGGTAAAATGCACCACAACAACGGGGCAGAATGATAGGCGAACAAGCAAGTAGTTTTGTTTACTGTCGGGATTTCACTAAAGTGAGGGCCCCCGATGAGCAAAGATATAGATATAGGTAAAATATATTATTTAGGAGATTTTTCATATATAGTGCGAAAGAATAGCGAACAACGGTGAAAATAGTACTGGAATGCACTGATATAATGGTAAAACAGCATTTATATGAGCTAAAAGTCTTGACTGCACGAGCCACAATAATTACACGAGAAAAGCGCGTTATTGTTTTTTGTTTCTTTCTCTGGCTGCTATTGATATACGGTTATCAAACTTTGACAATGAGTGTTTACTATGGCGGACTTCCGGCTGGAATTGCCCTTTTCGATATATTTTCAGCAATTTTCGATATAACCAAGGGGTGCATTTTGCCCCGGAGGTGCGTTTTACCCCATCTTCCCCTACTAGCGAGACATCAGATGTCTAAGCGTTCATGCAAGACGTGAGAGACTTTTTGGATTTTAGTGTCCAACTAGCGCCAATGTGGTGCTGGTTTAGACTTATCAAACTAGCATTAAGTTGGTGTTAGTTACTGATGAGGAGAATCCGAAACACAAAAAAAAACTTTCAAGAAAAGTGGTTTCTTGTCTTAAATTGAATACTGTTTCTTTATTCTTGAATTTACAATTTTTGTAGTTATTACTCGTGGGCATCTTTCTATATATATAAATTTTTTAGGGTTCAAAAGAATAATTGTTCATTTTACTTTCCTTATGAAGAGGGGTCCTCTTATATAATTGTGCAAAAAGTACCTAATGTTTGGTAACTTTTTTTAAGAAGTAAAATGACTTAGACATGGGCACTATTCCGCAAAATGTTTATTAGGGTTTCGTCTATAAAATAACAATTTCTCGAGTCTAAGGTGTCAAAAATGGCGTCCAAAATGGCAGCTTCAGCAAAAGGTGGTCTGAAAACCGACCTCATCTGCTGGAATGAAACAGTTCGCAATTCGTCGTTTACAAACAGCAAACTAAAACGATCTCGAAGATTACATTCCGTAGAGGTTCCCCAACCTAAAAAAATGAAAAAAATCGATATAGAAACAAAATGGCGTCCACATGAAAATATAGTATCGTTTTTTCGCATGATTTTTCCACTTGGCCTGTTGTGAAATAATGATTGCGATTTTGTAGGTTACAGCGCCCGAGAATGTTGTCTTCTTTTAGGTGGGCAAAACCCGAAGTTGATTGGTTGAATGGTTCAAAAGAGAGAATGCCCGCAGATTCGGTTAATCTTGTGCCGAGAAAGCCGCCATTTTGGACGCCATTTTTGACACCTTACACTCGATTTTTTTTATTTTATAGATGAAACCTGAATAAACATTTTGCAGAATAGCGAACATATCTAAGTCATGATACTGCTTCAAAAAAAATTATTAAACATTAGGTACTTTTTGCCACAATTATATAAGAGGATCCCCTTAAGATATTCATACAAATTTTCGATAAAAAAACTTATGCTGTTTTGGACACAAAAATGAATATTGGTTCAAATTTATTTGGTCTGCTGGATTTCTGAACTTGAAAAATGATTCCAAAGCTTTTTTTATTTTGATTGTAGAGGTTTTAACCTTAGGTTCATTCGCCTCTTTTCGAGTTAGAGAAGTCTCTCTTGGAAAAACCTATAACCTTATGTGCGGGGTTGAGAATCGAAACCAACGTGAGCTGCGTACAAGGTTATCGATTTATCAACTACTCTATGCCTGTCCTCGGATTTAAAAAGCCATATTTCGCTTGATTTCACAAATTTACAAAAAAAGAGTTTATTTTTAATTTTTGACATAAGTGTCAGTATCTTAACTTAAGATGTTTGATAATGTCCGTCGAAATAACAGACCTACCTAATTTGTATTTCGATCTATTATTTTGTATCACATAACAAAAAATCTGAATAGTTTACAAACACTTTATATCCCGCAAATAATCAGAGTCATAATAATACGCTAAAACCCGCCAAACAAGAGTCAGTAGAATCATTGTGTATCATCATCACTGGCACCGAAGTTCTCTATATTATGACCATTTTGGCTAAAAAGAACGGCATTCGGTTAAATAACCCATTCTGCTAAACGACATTCGGGTCGATGCACAGTGGCACGACTTAGAACAAAAGGTGGCCTAAAGTCCAAACTTTACCGTATCGGTTCAAATAGGACGTTTTTATGTAAGTTTGGTGCGCTGAATTCGTTTTTGATATTAAAACATTTTAAAAATAAACATTTACCATTCATTAGGGTGTCTCAAAAATTATTTTTTTTCGGAATCGTTCTTAAAATTTGTGCATGTTAATTTTCGTGTGCTAAATCGTTTTTTATTTTACTCGTAAAAAAAATTCATTATACATTAGGGTGGCTCAAAAATAATTATTTTGTTGTGAAGGTCCAAAATTTTTTTAAAGAAATTTTTGTGCGCTATTTTGGTTATGAAAATAGAAATTAACTTTACTACTTATTAGAGTGGCTCAAAAGTAAATATATTGTCTTTTGTAATGATTTTTTTCAATAGTAAATTTGAAATTTATTTTCCATATTGAAACAAATTGATTGTCATCTCATTATGGGGTTTTAGAAATGACTATTTTGTTTTTAAGGATCAAATAAGATGTGTTAGACTAATTTTGGAACGTTTAATTCATTATTGGGTTACTTGACATGAAAACTACATTTTCATTCATTTCCAAAACAAACATTTTGAGCGTCTTAGTGGAATGTTGATTTACATTCACTAATCAACAAGATTTTTTTCACAGGTTTGTTTTAAGTTAATTAGATTGCTTATTTCATATCTTAAATAAAAATAAATCCGAACCCCTTTTTTCGCGTAAAAATTAAAAATGGTCTTATTTTACATGGATAATATCGCATACCTTTAAGCTATATCAGTGCTATGCAAACTCGGATCAAAATAGTCTCACCAAATGACTAGAACTCAACTGTGTTCACTCAATTTGACAGTTATTGCATAAGTTAGCAAAAATAGCTCCAGAAACATTTTATGACATATTTCAGATGGTTGAGAATATTTACTGATTTTTAAACATTCTTAATACCTTTACCACCTAAAAACCAAACTTCCCAATCGGTTTCTTAGTCTTGATCACTAGTAAAACCCTTGTAGATCATGCTCTCAATGCTAATTGAAAGTTGTGTATGTATTAATGTCATTATTCTAGCTATAAAGTGATTATTCAAATTCAATATCACTAATAACAATGCGTCTCCATTGACAGTTTTTTTTAAATTTTGACTGCTTATCGCAAGTTTTCGCAAAACTAGCATAGACTCACTTTAAAGAGAAAATTAAAAGCTTTCGAATGAGTATAGTGTGATCGCGGGCATTCACGGGCGTCGTTGTTGTTATCGCATTAGAAGTTCGAATTCAATAAAAAAAATCATGACAAACAGTTATCTAAACACTAACTAAACCAACTAGTGACTAATTTTTGGCGATTTTACGATGTAATTTTATCACACGGATTATTTTGGTGAAGTAATGCAATGCATAAAATCCACCGTTTCTTTGAAAAATGAAAATAATCGTATGTAGTTCCTATGGTCAAATAATGAAAAAAACACTTGAGTTATGACCTTCAAAAAGCTGTCAAAAATCCATTTTACGTTCAAATCTCCTAAAATCTCGCGAAAATGTCTCTGATGGCTCAGCTGATACGAGAAAAATACTGGTGGGAATATCGCATAACCTTCATATACGGACTTAAGTCCGGGCTCGTCCCACTGTGCGATGGCTTTCGGTTAATTGACCTGGAACCGTGTGATGAATAATGCGTCTTTTCGCGACATGTTTGAAAGCTGTCAGAAAGTGTGTCATTTTGCAAGCATTGACCGACTTACTCATCCGATTCATTGATTACTTCTGCACATGTGATGCATGGTGAACTTATCGATGCATGAATTGTCAAAAATCACGAAATATTCAAAGTGTGCCGATTACAAAATAAAGTAAAAAAGTTTTGGGATATCTTCACTTTTTAAGATTTGCCACAATTCCAACTATGAAACGGTCCCGTAGTCCCCAAAAAGAAACACCTCCTCACATCAAATAAGACGCTTTCTGTTCGCGACATGTATTGTTAAAAAATTGGAAGTTAGCATAGCGACAATACAAAATACTTAAAATGAGGAATAACATCAACATTTACAGGAAACAAAGAGCACCAAAAATAATAGGCAAACAGGTACTTTCTTCACAAAACGGTCCCGAATTTCGCACAAAGAGCCCAAAGTGAAATATTTAATGTGCGATAAAACTAATGTAAAAGTTAATATCAGTTTACCGCTAGGTCCACAATTCTAAGAGAGGATTTTACAGAAAATGTTAATCAGGACTATTGGAGAAAAATTTGGTAGTAAGGTTTTTTTTCTAGAGTTGTCCTACTGGAGCTGTAGAGCTAGGTTCTCGGAAGGGCTCCCCGTCAGAATCACATACTACAATTTGCAGACGAGACAGGCAATGTCGCCCACTAAAACACTGCTTTAGGCCAATTGTAGCGGGCCGTGATTCTGAATGTGATATTTATTGTACGGTTCAGGTATGTGCGGGCGTAGGAACTCACGATCGCGTGTATCATCGCGAAGAACTCGAGCATTTGTACGTTAACGTGTTCGATCGCGTGTGCGTTTGTATGTCGCGTGTGCTAACGTGTATGTAACTTCGCGTGTATAAATTCGTTTTTATAACCGTGTGCATTTCGCATATTCGCGTGTGTTCTTGGATAATCGCGAGCGGACCGTGAATCCAATACTTTATTTTTGGTGTACGGCTAAGATGCTAAAAGAGAGTGAGATCTTCCATATCACTAGAATTCCCGATGTTGTCGCCATGGAACGTGTTGTCTAGTGGATATGAACTTTATTTTTTGATTGGTCCTACTGAATGTATGGACCTAAGTTATTAGGACAAAAAGTAATGATTTCCGGACGTGACCGAACGCGCGAAAACGGACGTTTGTAGGTTCGTGTTTAAGACAGCGTTTGAAACTTCGTAAGTGCTAAAACGTTCTCCTTATTACCGGGGTGTTATCAAGTTTGCGCGATCGCGAACGTAGGTGTGCGTTGTTCATCGCGAAGGGCTTAACCGTTCGTATGTTAACGTGTTTGTCACGTGTGCTCGCGTTCATGTGACTTCGTGTGTGCAAGACTGGATTTGTGGCCATTCCTATTTACGCGTGTGTGCGTTCGGACCTTCATTCTGATAGTTAGTTTTCGGTGTACAATTCACATTCTGACAGGGAGTACGTTACCCCATATCACTAGAGTCCTCGGTCATGTCGCCATGTAACGAGGTGTCCAGTGGATATGAGAGCTTTCTTTTTTAAATTGGTCCAATTGAAGGCATGGACCTAGTCTGCTGATATCAGGGATAGAAACATCCGGAAGTGACCGATTCATGATCTTCCGACCGCGGGAGTTTCTAGGTTCACGCTTGAGACCGAGTTTGAAAATTTATAGAAGCTGAGACAGTCACTTTATCACCGGGATGTTATCATGAGATCGCGGGTGTAGGTGCCGTGGAAGGTCGCGAAGGGCTCAAGCATTTGTATATTAACATGTGACGTGTATGTGACTTCACGTGTATATTTTAGATGTTATAATAATGGGCCGTGTATTTCTGTTTGATCGCGCGCGAACCTTGAGTCTGATGCTTAATTTTTAGTGCATGCTACAGATAGTAGAAGAGAGTCCGTTTCCTCATATCACTATCATAGTTCCAGGTCATGTCACCATGAAAGTGTTGTTTAGTGAATATGAGCGTCACTTTTTTGATTGGTTCAACTGAAGACATTAGTCCAGACTGCTAGGACCGAGGTAAGACTTCCGGACGTGACCGTTTCATGATCGCGCGAGTGGTGGGTTAATGTTTGAGACCGCGTTTGGAAATTTAAAGATGCTACGTTTACTTAACTACCGGGGTTTTTTCATGTAGGTGAAATCGCGGGCGTAAGTATTGTGGATTATTGCAATTGCATGGTCGCGTTTGTGGCCAGGTTTGTGTTATTGCGAAGGCCCCGAGCGTTTGTACCTATATGAGTATAGATTCCGTATAGTAGAGATATACTAATAAAAGGAATCATAACATACCGAATAAAGAAACAAAAAGATGTAAAGAGTTTGATTAGAAGTGTATAGATTGACCGATACTATTTTGGTACACATCAATGATAGAAAAGCAAACTAATAGATGTACAAAAGAAACAGACTAGCGAAGTAGAATAGAAAAACACATGTAACATGCAATCAAACTCATCTAAATGTAGTAAATGTTGTATGCTATGCTGACCGGGAATGGATGACTCACATGCGTCGGTAAATTCATTGTACCCTAATTTATCCAATCCGACTTTCTCGAATGAATAGAACCAAACAAATTAATCACCAGAAGTATTAGCTACTATTCTATCATATACGCCAGTTCTGCATCCATTCCCTGACCCAACTGCCACAAAACCCCAGACGAACACATACATAGATAGAAATACGAATAGCTAATAACAATTGTACACTAACACGAAAAACTACGATTATTGCAAAGCGACAACTAATAGGTTTCTACTTATTCTACTTTAATAAAAATAATTTAATTATTAAATTAATTTAATTAGTATATGCACGATGCCGAATTCGACCGATAAATGGACACACAATGACTCCCACTGTGAGCCCCGTCAACGAATACCGCCATCAAATTGAGGAACAGTATTTGCAAACACGGCACACAGCAAAAGTCAATGCACGTCGACCCGCCAGTCGGTCACATCACCGCGCACAGACCAGTGGTTGAGCGTTGGTATGCGCTGGTGCAGAGTATGAAGAAACATAGAACACAAAAAATGCGCATAATCCCTCTCGGTCTCCTCGAGGCACCACTATCGAGGCGTAATGCAATAATCATCTTAAAGCAGTTGTTCTTTAGCGCTGATGCACGCAATATGCCTGATGATGATTGCAATACCGTCAAACCCCTCAACCTTGGGGAGGGGAGAAAAATTTGGTAGTAAGGTGTACAAATAATGGTGAAGTTTAGAGGAACGAATACATCCGAAAAGGGCGTTTACCTGTGCCTAACGAAAGCGTGATATTCCTCCATCATTTTGGACAAATCTAGCATCTGCGCAGTATGCGTTGGCAACTTTGGAGCAGCTCAAATAACAAAATGTCAATTGTGTCGAAAAATGGCATAGTCCTCAAACCCCGAAATCAAATCATCACAACATGCATAAAAATTGCGAGAAACGTTACTATTGTCCTGAAATCATAAACATGAATCAGAGATCGCTACGCGAAAAATTCAAGGGTGATGTTTTTTTTTGCATAAGCTAGTTTTGTGAAAACATGAATAGTTTCATGAATACAGTCTTCGTTATTTTTGAATTGGTCACGATTTTCGTAAACGATTTCGTTCGAAATGGTGATATTTTTTAATAATTTTATGAACAAGTTATTTTCCGTGTTCTGTTCCAACTACACTAACGTACGTTTTTTTACTACTGTTTCTCGGATTAGTTTGACGTTTATTTGACATACAATCACAATTTACAATTATCTCAAACTGTCCTTCTTTTCTTTTAAAACAAATGTAAAATCTCGAAAAAATGCATTTTTGACTGATCGTCTAGGTGTCATACTATCGGAAGACACAACCAACAAATCTGTACAAATCTTCTTCAGCGCCGATCACTACGATTATACTGCAATACAAGCACTTTTATTGCCAAAAGCAAATTTAACGACTCTATTTTCGGATCAATTTATCGTTCCATCAATAACACCATCGTCGCAGCGCATTGAACATCGACTCAAATCGATGGTCGAACGTGTCTCACATCATACATTCTGTACGTTACGATGACATCAGGTGGGGGCAGGAGTGCCAACTCTTGTGGCAGATCCAAAAAAAAAATCGAAAAATCCAACATTTTATTCGCTACGCCAGGTGCACAACAAGGTTAATCGTCGCGGTAAACGTGTACCACGGAATTGACTGTTGGATATTACGAAAAATCCTCACGCGTCAAAGTGGCAGAAGCAACCGCATCGTGACAGTCTCATGAATAACTAACTAAATATTGTGATCGGTTCTGCTCTATCTATTTCCCAGACCGGCCGCGGCGACGACGTAGCAGCACGGCAGGCAATGTGATGCATGTTCGAATGGATGTCGTCGGGAGTTTCTAGCGTCTAGTGTGTTGTCGCTGCTGGTTTGTCGTTTTTAGTAAAATCAATAAAAGCTTGATGGGTGCTCAGTTACTCACGGGCGGCGGCGGTGTTCCAAGCTGTACAATGGGCGGAACCAGTTCGGAACGGCAGGCGGGCGGGTCAAGAGGATGTGACCCATATGGGAAGAGTAAATGGCCGTGAAAGATTGCTAATGTGACCGCTTTATCGCATGGTGCGCTGCTGACGATGATGTTGATGTTGAACCATATGAGTGTCCGGAGCTATAGGATACTGAACACTAATAGGAAGCGACTAAACTGGGGGAAGGTCAGCGAAGATTTTTAATGACCGAAGAGAACATGGGTGGTTCAGCGAATACCGCTAAAACAGCTAACCTTACGGCGATATTATGAGCGACGAGGGTAAAGGTCGTATTGGTCTGAGCGGTATTCTGCTGGTTGGGTTGGCCTTTGAGCAGAATTCAGAGTTAATTCCAATTGCTTAGTAATAATTTATTTGAATCTGATTTACTGATGTTTAATCTTCGTTATAATGATATATTTTCAATATCCATAGCCATGAAATAGCATTGGTTTAACCCAACTCGTTTTCGATCCCTACAGTATTCCACTTCCTTCTGCTCTATAGTCTTTCCACAAGGACAATGTTCAATGTTTCGTTGTTGAGGTTGTTTTGATATCGAACAGCAAACAAAATTATGCTTGATATTTAGTATGCGAGGAAAACTGAAATACCGCCAGATCGTCACTTCTGAACATACTATTGGGCTAAACCTAACGATTATTTCACAAAAATGCATTTTTCGTGGGAATCGAGTACTCATATATTACCAAGCACTGCTAGGCCCCATGCAAAACTGACTCAGACACGACTTCGTTAAAAGTTTAATAACTTCTTTTAACAATGCCGGATTCACTAGCAGTCTTCGACAAAGTTGTAGACAATTAAATTATCTTTCTTATTTTCACTTACAGTGATGATACGATACATACAGTGCCACCTAGCGGCAAAACTGCGAGTTAGTGGGTTTACTCCATGTAAATTGTCGAAAAATCGCATACAAACTTCAAGCACGTTGGTCCGGTAGCTAGACTTATCCGGTTTGCTTCAAATTTGGTGCAAGTACTCCTGGTGGGACTAGGAATCGAAGCAGGGGTGGGCCGATAGGGATCATTTTTTTTCCTGTCACTCTAATGTTCACACATCACGAAATCAGTCCTACTGTTGCTAACTTTGTTTATTAATACTAAAATATAAAGACTACTGTTGCTAACTTTGTTTATTAATACTAAAATATAAAGACTTATGTTTAAGGTGGGATTTTTTTATGGCGTGATTAACATTAACAGTAGATACCAAAGCATAATAAATATCAGAAATTTTGCATCTTTCTTCAGCTAATTGCCACTTGGTCAAGTCTCCCCATAAAATCTTGGTCAAGTCTCCCCAACATTAGCTATTGCGTTCAATGTCATGCAAATTCTAGTAATAACTATTCCAATGTCCCAATTTATGTAAAATCATTTCACTGCTTCACAAGGATTAAGATGGTATATTAGTGTATTAATAGTCATTAGTAGTCGAGTAGACATGCTCATACAAAGTTTGATAAAAAATTACATCATTTAATGCAAATTTATTAATCACGTAATATTTTCTGTAAGGAAAGGATTTTTCATTCCAAAATTTTAAAATTACCTTAAGGGATCGCAACATGTATGAAAATATTTTTGAAAAAATTTTAAGAATCGAATAGAAGACGCCATAGCCAAAAATAGAATTTTGCGCTTAGTCAAGTCTCCCCATGTTCCCCTATCTGTACTGTTTGGCCGCTTCGCATGAGTTTTGAGGGATAAATTAAAGCTTCTTTTGTACATAATTGGATCATTGAGCTATATATAGTTTTCCGTTCCATTCGATAAATTTTAGGACCAATATACATAATATAACATCATTTCAAAAAAAAAATTCGCTGTGATACGTAAAAACGATTTTTTGTTTTTTAAAATAAATCTTATGTAAACTTGGCAACCATACATAGGAAAGCTGCGGTTGTTTACATCTGGTCTATCAAGACAACACCCAAAACGAAAAAAAACCATATGCATTGGATGGTGTTTATGTCAAATAAAAATAACCCTGCGGGAAAACCGGAAAAACGTGTATTATTTTTTTCTGACAGGGCATGTATGTAAGAAAAAAAAAAGATTTTTTTTCTCATTTAATGACCCAATCAGAGAAAGTTAAAATTTTTGTATATAAGTCAGCAGCAGTGATGTTATGAAAAGTGAAATTTTCATCAATCTTCAGGGCATCAATCGATTTTTGCTTAATAACTTTTTCCACAAGCATCAGATCGTTTCGCGGTTTTCTAGACTTTTTTCTTTAACAAATTTCCTATCAAAATCAGGCCATCCATTTATTTTTAGGTGGTAACGGGTGACTATATGGAGAATTATTTTGCAAAAGACGATTTCCCCATACGAAATCCCATGTAAACTTTAAACCGTGGGCGCAAAAATATAGTTTCTCCAATCGAGCCTAAAATTTGCAGAGTTGTTCTGGGAGCTAAACGGGACCTAAAAAGTTACTCGGAGCAAAATTTTATTTTTTTCATACAACCGTGTCCCACTCTATTGCACAGTGGCACGACGTGCGGCAAACCTCAAAAACAAAAGTCTTGTATTCTTTTATTTTGCTTGAAGCTCAGGAAAAGTTATCTCAAAGTTTTTCACAGTCGGATGATTTTTTTTTTTCCGATTTTGAACATAATGTTGAAACATTTCACGTCGACGATTTCTGTTCAATGTAATACCTTAAAACTTCTAATAGCGATATCTCAAGAACCTTAGCCTTAGCTGATTGGAGTACCGTAAACCGGGGTGACTTTGATCATCGGGGTGACATTGATCACTCGAAACTTTTTTCGTAGATCGCTGATTAAACCAGAATAGTCTACCGAATCATTTGAATTTGAAAAGATTTTTACTCTGAACTTATAAAATACTGATTTGTTAAACTTTTTGAGTATATTATTCGGTTTTTGGATACAAAATTTACAAAAAACCGAAATTTGACTTTACCTCATTTTTACGAAGCTTCGTAAAGTGTCTATTTTTTATAAAACAAATAAATCTCAGATTTGAGCAAGAGTAACAAATTGCAAGCGAGTTTTTATTTTCCTTTAGAATGGGATGTACCAAATTTATTTTTAAGAGTTTTCTTATTTTAAATACAATTTTTTGTGAAACTAATTGGCAATTATTTCAAATTATTTCAAGCTAAAATTCGCAATATTTTTTATTGTTCAATAGTCCAACAGGTTAAAATGGATGAAACTTTTTGTACATTGATAAACCACTAAAATAAAACAATTTCAGCAGTTTTAAAGGTTTTCAGAATCTTTAATTATAGTTGGACACAAATAATACGAATTTTATAGTATATTGTTGAAATACTTTGTATAGTACCAATTATCATCTATTTAACAATGAGTATCTTTCCACAATTAGTTTAAACAAACATTTGAATGAAAAACATTGACATCAATAACTTAGTGTGGGTGAACATGCAAGTTATCAAAGTCACCCCGGAATACGAAAACGGACTTTAATTTGAAATCATTTTTGGAAAAATAGCTGGAAGCGTAGAACTTTAGGTAAAACCATCCAATCTTGTTCTCCATACATCAGTACATGGTTTAAAAATATTAAACTTGAAAAAATGTGTTGCATCTAAAAATATGTAATGATTACTTCGAAAAGTGATCAATGTCACTCCGGTTTACGGTAATTAGTTAAAACAAGAGAGTTCGAGTTACCACGTACAAAATAAACAGTAGAACATTGCAAAAAAAATTTGTTTTTTTGAATTACCGAAGGCCCTCCCTCTCATATTGTGACAAATGTCAAAGTAAGCTCAGATGCCAATTTTCACATCATTTGGACAATTCTAGACCCCCGCCCACTTCGCTTGAAATTTTTGAAGTTGGTGCTATGGGAAAATGTTGAGGAAAAATATATTAAATGCTATAACTTTTAAAGTAGCAATCAGAAAATTACAATTTATATCTCTTTTTAAAGGAAATAACCTTAATATTGGAATGGGGTATTCGTGTTCCTAGAAAAATGCGGGATTGTGGAGTACTGGGTCATTTTGGCCCCAAAATCCCCTATTGTTTTGATTTTTTCTGCTCCGTGGTGCAAACCATACATATTTTGCAGTTTTTCTAATATGAAAAAATCTCAGAAATCTAACGGAACCTTTTAGACCTTTGTCCGAATACGAGAAGTTGGGATTATAGGGCCTTTTGTCATCTATATTAAATTTTATCATTTTCTCGTGCATATATCTCCATTATTCTTCATTCAATTTTAATAAATTGTACCTTGTTGAACGTGGAAAATTCTTAGAAATACAACAAAAATAGATGTGTTTGCGTTAAAATTCAAAAACATCAATTTTTTTTACATTAACTATACAATCCACATTTTTTTCATTTAATTTCCTTATACCTCAACTTCACCTATTTTTCCAGGAATGAAACTTTTCTCGTGTGATTCCTCAGTGCATTTTTCACTATAAATAGTTAATTAAATAAGAATTTTGTTGTTAAATGGAGTTTATATGTGCGATTTTATGATAAAAATGTGAAATCGAGACTATAAGTCAGATAATTTGATGTTTCTGAATTTTACCGGTAACGAGTCTATTTTTATTTTGTTCCTAAGGATTGTCCACGTTGAACAAGGTACAGCTTATGAAAATTGAATGAAGCATATTAGAGATATATGCACAAGAAAATGATAAAATTTAATATAAATGACAAAAGGCCCTATAACCCCAACTTCTCGTATTCGGACAAAGGTCTAAAAGGTTCCGTTAGATTTCTGAGATTTTTTAACATTACAAAAACTGCAAAATATGTATGGTTTGCACAACGGAGCAGAAAAAATAAAAAATAGGGGATTTTGGGGTCAAAATAACCCAGCGCCCTACTTTCCCGTATTTTTTATAGAAACAGGAATGTCTCCATTCCAATACTAACGATTTTTCCTTTAAAAAGAGATATAAATTGTAATTTTCTGATTGCTACTTCAAAAGTTATAGCATTTAATATATTTTTCCCTAACATTTTCCCATAGCACCAATTTCAAAAATTTCAATCGATGTGGGCGGGAGTCTAGAATTGTCCAAATGATGTGAAATTTGGCATCTGAGCTTACTTTGATATGGCCTTTGAGAATTCAAAAAAAAAAATGCGATGCCCTAATAAACAGTTTCATTAAATATTTGATAGGCGATATATCACGTGATTAACCCATTATAAAAATCGTATTTTTGTAATAAATTTACAGTTTAGTTTAGTTATTATTTAATTTCGATGTAAATAATATGAATTTTATTCGATTTGACACTTACATATACTGAGTTTGATTTTGATTGTCTATTTTATGTATCTGAAGCGTTCCATTTTTGTTTTGAAGGTCGCCTGTAACTATGCAAACAAAAGAGATAGAAACTTCATTCATTCGGTAAAAATGTACATTTACAAAAGCTCTAAAAACCTCTATAACAAAGAATTTGAGAGAAATTGCCACATAAAAAGATATTTATAGAAAACCAATTTTTTTTAGAGCCACCCTACCTTAAATATTGCAGAAATCATAACATATGAACCATTAGAGATTGCGATATAGTTTCTTCCAAAAAGTTGCTTCAATTTGATTGATTTATAACTTTGTAGTACATTATGTAGCTGAATTTTAGATATCTAGAAAGTTGATACTTCGAACACCCTAACCATAAGGACCACCCTAATACAACTAATATAAAAAAATTGTAAGGAAGTTCTAAAAAAGTTTGCCGAAGATACTGTATATCTAAAATCAACGGTTTGGGCGCAAACAGTTTTGTCTTCCTAAATATAGCTTTGGGACCATAGTGCATTGAACCCAAGCGCACAAAGCGAAATGAATTAACGCTGATGATGGGTAGATGGGTAGAGCGAAAGAGACAACTAGTACCACGACACTATGTTAACCGTGTTTGCAAATGGAGCTCGAATGTACAAGCGATTTTGTGTACGAATAATTGTGTTCGAGATCGTATAACAAAGTGTGCTGGAAACTAGCACAACACAAAAGAAAGCATAGTGTTTGAACGGACAAGCTCAGTCGCGTGTTGGACGGCACTTGGTAGCGTACC